>NC_066530.1:6873957-6943957 GCF_024679095.1 Eriocheir sinensis | reverse complement strand
TTTCGTGAGCGTCAGCTCGTTGGGCGGAGGCCTGTGGCTACCACCGTACCGGGGCGTCACCCTCCTGCCGGGGGATCGGTTAGGGGCGTCCTTTCGCACCGTGCCGGGGCGTCACCCTCCTGCCGGGGATCGGTTAACGCGAGGGGTGACTTGTTCGGGGGATCGGTTAGGGGCGTCCTTTCGCACCGTGCCGGGGCGTCACCCTCCTGACGGGGATCGGTTAGCGCGAGGGGTGACTTGTTCGGGGGATCGGTTAGGGGCGTCCTTTCGCACCGTGCCGGGGCGTCACCCTCCTGCCGGGGATCGGTTAGCGCGAGCGGTGACTTGTTGGGCGGAGGCTTGTGGCTACCACCCAGGGAAATTTATTGAAGAAAAGTTGCTCATTTTATCACGAATGTGTCTGTGAAAAGTATAGTTTATAAACTTATAAGCAGTGAAAGAGAGAGAGGGGCGAGAACGGGAAAAAAAAAGTAGGACAGCGGAAGCAAACCCTCGGCTTGGTGACCGACTTATTTATTACCTCCGAGCAGCGACCACCACGCCACGCCGTCCCTTGTTCCTCTTCAGTTCATCTGCGACAATCGAAGCGAAAGGGAGACACGAGCGTGAGTAAAGTGGTGTATATACGTAACCGTTTCGTCTATGAAAAAAGGGCGTGGGGAACGTGCGCTATCGGTGTGATTTAAGTGGCGTATAAACGCCTCCGATTTCCCACGCGCGTATTTTATATATGAAAATTGGACGACAGTCAGTCAAACCGACCAAAAGGGTGTGCTACGCGCCGAGCGTCGCCCTCCTGCCGGGATCGATTAAGGGCGCCCTTCGCTCCGTGCTGGGGAGCCACCACTATCTTTCACGCCACGCCGGGGCGTGCCTCCCTCCAGCGATCATTGACGCCCCTCGGTGAAACATGGGTGTGTGTTTGGGCGGGAAAACTAGCGTGAGCGCTGCTTAGCCCCCTACCCCCCGATCCCTCGCGAACGGCGGCGGCTGCGGAGGTTTGAAAGGGTGTGGGAGACGTCCGTGTGATTTGTGCATACTTTATATACATGACCTTGAAAAAAATCCGCGTGATTTGTGTATATTTTATATAAATGAACTAAAAAAAAAAAAATGGAAGATACCGGCGATAGTAAGGATAATTTTTTGAGTTTCAAAAAAGAGATAAATGAGGAGATAGATAAACTCATGGACATTATTAACAGCAGTGGCGAAGGCGAGGAGGATATGGACGATAATTGTTTGAGTTTCGATGAAGAGATAGATAAACTCATGGGCATTATTATCAACAGTGGCGAGGAGGAGAAGGAGGAGGACGGGGAGGAGGAGGACGGGGAGGAGAAGGAGGAGGAGGAGGAGGAGGACGGTGAGGAGGAGGAGGAGGAGGAGGAGGAGGAGGAGGAGGAGGAGGAGGAGGAGGAGGAGGAGGAGGAGGAGGAAGAGATGGATGATGATGTTTGCTTGAATCTCGATGAAAAGAGAAAGGAGGAGCTAGATAAATTCGCTGACATTACTATCAGCAGCGGCGGAGAATGGGACGGAGAGGAGGAGGAAGAGGAGGAGGAGGAGGACGGAGAGGAGGAGGAGGAGGAGGAGGAGGAGGAGGAGGAGGAGGTGGGGGAGGAAGAGGGCGAAGATTGTAGCGACAATGCTATTAATGATGATGAGGATGATGATGATGATGATGATGATGATGACAGGGGGTTTGCCGCGCATACCCCTGTCAGAGAACGGGCGGAGGGGGAAAAGAGGGTGGAGGCTGACGCCCAGCAACGTGGGAGTGGAGAAGCCCGTCCAGCTGCAAGCAAAGATGAGGTCAGCCAACAACGCGATGGTGGAAGTGGGTGTCCCGCTGCCAGCGAGGAGGAGGAGGAGGAGGAGGAGGAAGGGAGCGTTGGTGACAGCAATATTGATAGTGACACACCACCCGCTGATGAAGATAATGTTGAAAGACAGCGCGCAGAAGTCATCAGAAGGGAATACGCCTTTGAGGGCGATTTACTTTATTTAGAGTTTAGTATACCTCCAGATGACGCTAGCGATCCACAGAGCTTTCTTAGAAACAACAGAGTAGAATTTATTCAAATACTACGTGATGAGATAGAAGCCATGGATCATCCTCCCCCCCCCAAGTCAGGGCGTATGCTGAAATGTGAATCAAACTTGTGAGATTGGGAGAGGAAGAGGATATTAGTCCGTTTTATGTGGTTTTTCCATCAGAGCTCATTACCCAAGGCGAGGTACCGCGTTTTGTAGAAAACGTAGTTCAATACATGGCGGAAAGCTTGGAAAGACATTTGAATGAAGTAGAAGGCTCAGGTTTCATGATACTGGAAATTGACATGTTTAAAGTAATCTTAGGTAGAACAGGTCATCGAGCGACGATAGGCATACGCGTCAATAAACCATTGGGCTTCCGGGGAGCTCGCAACATTTTTAACCCTTCGGGCGAGGAAGGCTACTGTCTTGTGCAATGTCTCGCGGCTCACGCTCTTCTGGAAAAAGATCCTAAAATTCAGGACCTTCCTCGCAAAACAAAAACACTGAGACAATGCAAGAAATTAGTGACTGTGCCAGATATAGATTTCCCTCTAGCGTGGGAAGATATTGCGCTAATCGAGCGGATGAATAAGCTCTCCATTTATGTGTACGCAGTAGCCCCCATTGATGATGATGATGATGATGAGGAGGAGGAGGAGGAGGAGGAGGAGGAGGAGGGGCGCCAAAGAAAGCGTCGGAAGAGCGGAAATAGTTGGAGTGGGACTAGATTTATGTAACCCGGAAAGGTGCAGCTAGTGGGACACATGTTGCTTTATTATTACTGGATGGGCAACATTTTGCCCTCATAAAAAAATTCGCAAAATGCATGCCAGCATTTATGAGAGGTCATAAACGGCGCTTAAAAGGCCAGACGCTGAATCAGTACTCTAGATATTGCAACAACTGCTTGACTGGATATTTTGACAAAGCCGACCTTGAGGAACATGAAGTCAGTTGTCAGATTCAGCAGAAACTTGTATTCCCCGCCTCAAAATCAGTGCTGCAATTCATTGACAGCGGTAAAACATATCCACCATCACACACTGCCTTTTTTTATTTTGAGGCTATTCTTGACGACTCTGAATCCAACAGCCGCGTTATCAGTCAGCACAGAGCCATGGCGTACGCCTTCTGCATCTTGGATTCAACGGGCTCTGTAGTTTGCAAACAGAATTACTGCGGGAGAGATGCGGCGTCGCACTTTCTCAAGAACCTGGCCTCCTCCTGGAGGAAAATTAAAGAGGAAAGGAAAACATATGGCATGGTCCTAACCCCCGAGGCGGTAATTGATTTCAAACGTCAGACGGCGTGTCAGATTTGTAAGAAAGAATTTCAGAATACAAAAGACAAACATCGCCATCACGATCATACCAGACCTGGCCCAAACTATCTTGGTGCATTATGTAGAAGATGCAATACATTATGTGTCAGTAACCGCTGTCAACTTCCTACATTTGCCTTTCACATGACTTATGATATGAGCCTGATACTGAAAGAAGCCGACCGACAGTTTCCATAGGAAGAAAACTAACGTAATCACTAAAGCGGGCTTACGTTTTTTGAGGGTAGATGTGGACAATATAAAGTTTCTCGATGCGAGAGCCTTTCTTGAAGGCAATCTGGCCCATCTCAGCGCAGAACATATTGCCTCAGGGGAATCTCTACCTGTCACTCGAGCGCTCATAAATCATTTCCCCTCACCAGCGCGTGAGCTCCTCCTCTCAGGAAAGCAATGTTTTCCTTACGAGTTCGTCACTGATTTTGACAAATTAGCGCGTCAGTCACTTCCAGACATTGAAGATTTTTATAGCAGGCTTAAAAGCCGCAGCGTAAGTGAGGAGTACAGCCACGCGCAAGCAGTGTGGAATGCCCTGGGTTGTCAAACCTTAAAAGACTACATGCGCGCATACCTTCTAGTAGATGTAGGGTTGCTTGCTGACATTCTACAGAAATGGCGAAGCGTGTTGCATGAAACATATGGATTAGATATAACACATTATGTCTCTCTCCCCGGATACGCTTTCGACAGCTTCTTAAAATCAACAGAAGCCAAAATAGAACAGCCGAGCGATCCGGACTTGTATCATCTTGTAAAAGACAATGTAAGAGGAGGTTTTACTACAGTAGTCCAACCACAGGCAGTTGCAAATAACCATCACATTAATCCCGATTTCAACCCCGAACGAGACACCCCAACACACATTGTCTATTTAGATAAGAATAATCTGTATCCTACAGTAATGTGTAGGCCGCTTCCGGAGAGAAATTAAAAAAAAATTATCGGTAGAAGAAAGAAAGGAGTGGTTAAGAACTCATGACATAGCAAATGTGGAGACGAATGGAAGCGTGGGGTACTGGTTTCGCTGCGACTTACACCCAATTGAGCCCGATGTGGCTAGGTCAACGGATGAGTTTCCCTTACACATCCACCACATGGACATAGATAGCGAGCAACACCTGTCTGAGCACAGCAAAGCATTTATGGCGAAAACAGGATGTCAACTCCCTAGGGTGACGCGAAAGCTTGTTAGATCGCATTGCGCTCAGAATGGTGTCCTCACCACGCTACCCATGTTGCAGTTTTACTTGGGAATGGGAGGTAAAATTGCAGAAATCCGCGATATCTATCAGTTTACCCAATCCAGATTTCTTAAAGAGTTTATGGAGGGTAACATCAAAGCACGACGCGAGGCCAGCAGTAAAATCCTACAGAAAGCCTATAAAGTCATTTCAAATAGTATATTTGGTCGAACCCTTATGGATCCAGTCAAATATAGCATAAATACAGACATTGTAACCTCCAAGTCAGCACTACGGCGCAGGTTACGAGACCAATTATTCAGGAGACTCATACCTCTTAGTAACGACAGAGTCCTTGTTGTTCGAGGAAGGAAGAACATTCACATCAACCAACCAAATTACATTGGTTATCAGATTTTGGAGCTTTCTAAGGTTGAAATGTACGACTTCTATTACCTCACAATTCGAAAAGCCTGTGGCGCAGATAATGTCTCATATATTTACGGCTACACAGATTTGGCCGCCATATGCATCTCTAACTTCCAAGACATTAGTGAATTTTATTCGCTTCCACTCATAAAATCCATAATGGATTTTAGTAACTTCCCCACCACCCACCCCGCCTATGACACTTCCAAGAAAGGTCAAGCAGGGTATGTCAAGTCAGAAGTGGGCGCGGCCCATATAAAGGAAGTGCTTTGCCTGAAACCTAAGATGTACTCTATCAAATTGCATGATCCCTCAAGCGGCGAGGATGCAGAAATAAAAAAAAGCTAAAGGCGTACCTCACTATAGTTTGAGAAACTATAATCATGAAAAATACAGACAGGTACTGCAAGGGGTGGGGGTGGATAAGGCACGCCTCTATAGCATCCGCACCCTGAAAGGTCAGGTATGCACTGCCTCCGTTGAGAAGGCAACTTTAAGTGCATTAGACAACAAAAGAGTGCATCTGCTCTGTGATGACAGCATGCCGGGTAATCCTTCTCGTGTTTTTACGAGAGCTTATGGCCACCCTGATTTACCTGAGAATATGCGTCAAATGCGGAGGACATCTCAAGCTGCTTCTACTAGTTGCGCCACTACTGCTACCACTGCTAGTACTGCCACTACTACTACTACTACTACTACTACTACTCATAATGTTGTCGGGGATACTTTAAGTGAAAGTGAAAGTGGTGATGAGGGTAGACCAGTGGCGTGTAATCTATGGAGAAAAAGATATAGGAAATACAACGTAGAGAACGTTAATCGATCAAACAAAAGAAAGAGGAGAGAAACCAATGTCTTCCCATCGCGCCAGCTACCAGCAGCGTCAACATCATCTCCACGGTCGCCTTTATCCTCGCCCTCCCCACCCCCGAGAATGGCATGGAGATTCCCTCCCCCACCGGGCTGGGTTTCAGACAAAGGAGCTCACGCGAGTGGCTGTAACGGCGACAGAGCTCGCGCTAAAAGCAATCATTGATCTGTTACTTAAAAGCTAAAGCCTAAACCATAACAAGCTCAGTCTATATCGCAAACATGACGAGCGCGGACGAACATATAATATACCTTAGTAGCCTAGGCTGCCGCGATCTTTATCCCGACAACGTGCCGGGTTCATTTAAAAATGAAATCATACCGTTAAATTTACACCCCGACCGAGATTATCAGGTTGCCTTACACGGTATTTTTATTCCTAGAGAAGTATACACCCTCCATCGAGAAGACAAAGAAGCCATAGTGGAAGTTTACACAGAAACGCTCAATGACACCTCAGGAAAACAGTTGCGGTACTCGCTGTCTCCCTCGAAAAATATAACGAGCAAACAAATAAGCGCAATTGTGGCTGACCTTAATACATACTGGCAAGCTATTTTAAATGGAGTGTTTGGGTTTACAAATTACAAGGATTATTTTGATGGAGAACGCGGAATACTGAGTTGGACCAAAAATTTTGTATGCTACCACAAACGCTCTATAGATGGCTGCGGTAATCTAAATTATTGCAAAATAAGTTTGCTATTTAAGCCCAGATTGGCGGCTATTCTAGGATTTATTCCTAATCATTACTATGATATGGGGGAGGCGGTGGCTGAACGGATAGCGAGACGGCCTCGCGTTCAGGAGGACGCGAGCCACCAAGCTGGGATTTTTCAGCCGCCGCCGAGTGGCTTAAAACTACCCACATGCTGTCCAGAAGACCACCTATCAACCCGGACTCTAGATTCTAGGATTAAAGATGAGCTCCGGGAGGGCAGCATGAGCCAATGCAAGATGGCGCCACTATAAACACTCGCCTGCGCCAGAATGGGCTGGGCCGACCATCAGGCCCCACCGGGAAGAAGCCTTGGACCGACCATCAGGATCCACCGGGAAGAAGCCTACCGGCGCAATAGGCCAAGACGTAAAAAAAAAAAAAAAAAAAAAAAAAAAATCGTCACAGATGAGGAGTCACATTACTCACTTCGCCAGGTAAATGCCGATTTCCCACCAGACCCCCACGCCGACGTAGACTATCTCCACCTATATTGCGACATAATCCAGCCCACGCGATTTGCTAGCCAAACTGTAAAAATTTTAGCCACTCTCCCTAACGGTGGGAGTAACAATTATTACTCAGTGCAAAGACCTCTGTATAAAAAGTTGGCGAAAAATGCTTTAGATTCAGTGGCGGTAGTGGTGACGGATCAGTATGGACGAAAAATATACTTTGAAGAAAATAGATCCGCAACGATCGTCTTGCGCATTACACCCACCCACCCTCTCTTTTAAAATCAGTGGGCCAGCAAAAAAAACGCTCACTCATCGCGAGACTTTTGCCATGGAATAGTGTTATGGGGCAGACCTTATCGATTTATTTCCCCGCGAGCGAGGAGGGAGGATATTTGTGGCCGGTGCGTCAGGATCTGGGAAAACACAGCTAGTGACGCGACTTGTGCGGAAATATATTGTGACAAATTCTATAGAGTTCTTATTTGCGGTGCAACACATCATCCCATTCAAGACTTGCCAGAGCTGCAAAATAAAGTAATACTTAGTAAGGACATTATAGACCCAGAACAGGAAATTGATCTCTGTCAGAAAAATAAATCTATGTTAGTAGTATATGACGATAACTTTTTACGCGCTGCCAATGATGAAAGCGTCGCCAATGTTTTTATTAAAGGCAGACATCTTGGCCTTAGTTCCATACTCATTTCTCAGAACTTATTTATGCAGGGAAAGTATGCGCGAAGCATATCCCTCAATTGCACTCATTTCGTTTTGCTTAAACAAAGAGATCTTGGTCAAATTGAACTTCTAGGTCGTCAATTGTATGGTCGTGACAGAGCCAAGGCATTTCTCAGCATCTACAAGCGAGCTGTTGCGGGAAAACCTTACGGCTATCTCATGGCCGATACGACAATAACTACCCCCGAGGTCCTATCGCTGAGATCAAATATAGCGAACGACGGCTCCTGTGAGGTTGTGTACTCGTGGAGAGAGTGAGCAATATGCTAGCCCCATCCAAGACACGTCTTTTAAAGTCACTTTATGAAGACCCTCAAGTACCTGGAGGCCTAAGTGGAGTGAGGCCTTTATTTTTAGCAGCGAGAGCCATTGAACCCGACGATTCTATACGCGATGTTGAACAGTTTATGGAAGGTTGCAGAACACACACATTACATAAGATACAACCCCATAAGTTTAAGCGACGCGCTATTCTCAGTCCCAAACCGCGAGTTATCATAGCGGCAGATCTCGCAGACATGAAAGAATTGTCCCGCTTTAATGGAGGTCATAATTACATCTTAGTCTGCGTTGATGCATTTTCAAGGTACGCCAAAGCCCTGCCTCTTAAACGTAAAGATGCAAAGTCGATGGTAATGGCAATGAAGACATTGCTAGAGGAAGACGCCGCTTTCAGTGGGGTCTCTAGGCTCTGTGTTGACCGAGGCAAAGAGTTCTATAATTGTCCACTTCAAACCTATTTGCAAAGTAAAGACATAAAAATGTACAGCGTGTACTCCCAAGAGATAAAAAGCAGCCTTGCTGAGCGATTTATCAGAACTCTGAAAGGTCGAATATATAGGTATATGACGGCTCACAATAAACTCGAGTATATTTCCATCTTGCAGAAGGTACTCGAGAGCTATAACCACACGCCTCACGCACGTCTAGGAAAACCCCCAGCCGAAGTACATGCCATGAAGGACCCGCGAGGAATCATTCGTCAGTTTAAGAAAATGCATAATTATAAAAACAGAGAAAAGCGTCAAGGTAAAGCCAGTCGTGTGCTGAACATCGGGGACTACGTTCGACTCGTGGGCGCGGATAAAGCTTCTAAATTTAACCGAGGCTTTCATATCCAAAACACAGAAGAAATATTTAAAATTGCAAGCGTGGATTATCGACAATCCCCATTGGGTTATACATTGCAAGATTTATCCAATCAACCCATCCTAGGCTTGTTTTACAAAGAGGAGCTTATCAAAGTTCAGCTCCCGGACGTTTTCCCCACCATCATAAAAAAATCGAGAGTGGTGAACGGTCGCAAACAATTTTTTGTATCTTGGTTGGGTTATGATCCGAGTCAAGACTGTTGGATAGACGCTCAAGATATTTCTCAATGACCTCGAATTCACCAACAAGAAGAAAAAAAAAAGCACCTCCCCTCGCCTTTGTTCACAAGGATCTTGTTTTGTTGTTGGCTAAACTCTCCCCCGACAAGCGGAAAAAAGTAATTGCGGTGTTAAACAAGAAACATATAGATCGCTTGTCAGAAGTGTTTCTAAATTTCTTAAAAACTAATCTTACGCGAAATACAAAGATTGTGAAATCCCTGAACAAATATAAAAAACACATAAGGAAACTCGCCAACAAGGGGGTAAGTACACTAAAAAAAAAAAACTACTGCGAACACAGCGGGGCGGTGGTATACTTTCTGTGCTGTTACCTCTGGCAGCTAGCGTCATACCAGGTCTTTTAACAAAATGAAAAAATATTGTCTCATCCCGAAATCAACAGCAGAACAATTTTTACTCAAGTCTTCTACGGGGAGCTGTATCATAAAACGAAACAAGAAGACGGACGAGGAAAAAAAAGAAAAGAGAGTGCGGTCAAGGCGTCAACTACATTAAAAAATATAAAGAGACGCGCGCTGCAAGATGTATTAACCCAAAACAACCACTTGCCATCTATAGCGGCCATAGGTCCTCGCACGACGTTCCCCACAAATACTATCGATTCGAAACCAGCCATAGATAACAGGATTGATGTTAGAATGAAAGCAACTCAAAGGGATTATGCCAAAGCTTTCTTAGCTCTCATGAAACATACTCCAAGAATTACATGGGATACAAACGGAAATCTTTTGAGTCCCATTAATAATTTTAACGTCATTGATATATTGCAAACCTTAAGTGACGTCAACAGCAAATTAGGTTTCGAAGCTGATGATATACCATTTATTAAGATGCTTTTACACAACACAAACTTAGATCTCTCATTTATACGCAATAATAAGGCAAGGAAGCAACTGTTTGGAGGAGGAGGAGGTGGTGGGGGAGGAAGGAGAAGTGCCCCAATTCGGGCAAAGCCACGCCCCACGCCTTCTTTCCCCCTCCCCGCGCGGATGCCGGGTATGACGTGGGAGAATTATCGCGTATAAAAAGGATTTGTTTTGGGGTGGGATATAGACACTTGTGTGACCTCGCGGGACAGGGAGACACTGGGCGTGAGTAAGAGCGAGAATTAATATATATTTTTTCTTTAAACATGTCAGACTATCCCATCATTCCTGTGATGGGGCGAATGACCGATCGCCAGTTCATTGACGACAGTGTGTGTTTAGTAACCACCATCAACGCCAGCAGTTTTAAACTTAGCGGTATAGCCAAGGACTTGGCTGAAGTGTATGGCTATGCTAATCTCTTTGAAAATCGGAAAAAAAACCTTTAGAATTTGAACAGAGTCGTTTGGAGTGACAGACCGAATGTGGGGTCGCTGGTAGTGAAGGAACCACCTGCGGAATCAAATTATACCATTGTGGTGGGTATGGTGACTCAATTTTGTCAAGGTGATTCTGTAGAATATAATGACGTGTCAAGATATTTTATTGAAACCAGCAGAGATATGCATTATGTGAACGGTTTAATGTCGGACACCAAGCAAAGCAGACGCGATAATTTTAAATGTTGCCTCAATGAGCTAGATGATTATGTAAAGCAGAAAAAAAAACATTCGAAAAGTCATTTTTCCTACCGGTGTAGGACGAAGGGGAAAGATGGATCATGAATGAGACGTGGCCTACTTGAAGGAGCTAAGATCTTTTGCCCACCAACTAGATTTGAATAACGTTAAGGTAATGCTCTTGGGGCAGGAAGAGGGGACGAAGAATCTCCCCACGAAAGCCTCAACTGCCGGGGATGGGCGACAGACACAAACCACTGTGTAGCTATATAAATGACGTTTTATATTTTTTTTAACTAGTGGTCATGCAGTCATCATCGCGAACAGTGTTTCTTCCGCCTACGGAGGGTGAATTTTCAAGTCTTTTGAGTAGCTTTCCACATCAGGCGGGGGGTGGTTTTGGCAATATTCGAACTGTGCATTTCGCCCATCCTGCAAGACTACATCAAAGAGGTGGCGGTATTTTTAGTACGCTCGCAAACCTAGCCAAGAGTGTAATGCCCTTTCTATTCAGAACCGTTAAGCCCTCAGCGCTTAAGTTTACTCAAGCTGTTATTCAGGATGTGAGCAGTGGACAAAGAAGTGTAAGAGGCGCTTTAAAGAAAAGAGGTATTGAAGCCTTAAGTGACGTAAGTAGTAACAAATGTACGGAAGTGGGGGTAATTTGGAAGTGGGGGGGACTGGAAGTGGGGGTTGGGGGGGTCAGCGGTCAGCGGGGGGGTTACGGGAGTGGGGGTAATTGGAAGTGGGGGGGACTGGAAGTGGGGGTTGGGGGGGTCAGCGGGGGGGTTACGGAAGAGGGGGTATCTGGACCCCCCTCCCACACACACACACATCTCTTTTACCTTTTCACCCCCCCCCCTCACCCCCTCTCGGACTAGTGTACGGAAGCGAGAGGGTGACCGGAGTAGGGGTGCCCAGCAGGAAGGGAGGGGGGGTGGGGGGGGGGTGACGGGAGAAGGGGTACTTGAAGGGTTAAGATAAAATCTTTGACCCTCGAATGACCACGAGATTATAATCACGGAAAAGGTTAAGGACATTAGGTTAATGACCAGGCTGAAATATGAATTTACTCTCTAATGCAAGTCCGAAAATAAAATAAAAAATCGCCATTGAACGTAAGACTCGATAAATTATTTAAGTTGTTGCTGGATGTATTGTATCATTATCTTCTTATTTCTCATTTCTCAACTTGTTTCTTCTTATTTCTTTCCTCAACTTATATATATATTTTTTTACTCCGGTTATTTGGTGCCATCTAACCCTAAACACTGCAGCACCTAGTCTTTTCTTTTTCTGATTTTGCATTAATTAATGTCTTATATCTCATTTCTTAACTTCTTTCTTCTTATTTCTTTTCTCAACTTGCATTTCTTTATATTTTCTGCCTGCTCTTCGATGTCATATGACCTTAGACGTTGCCGCATCGAGTTTACCTTTTTCCGTGAAATAGGGATCATGTGTGTGTGTGTGTGTGTGTGTGTGTGTTCCATTCCCCTCCGATTCTTGAGAAATCTGCGGCTAGCTCGAAATTTTGTGGGCCATCTTTTTTAGCCGATTATATGCTCCGAAGCGGAATTTAGTGAGGATTCTTATGGTATCTTCAAATTCCTCATACGTCTATTAGTTCCCGAGTTACACCGAGAAAACTGAATTTTTTTTTCTCTCGTCAGAGTAGCCTAACAAATAAAAATCACTCATTAATTAATGTCTTATATCTCATTTCTTAACTTATTTCTTCTTATTTATTTTCTCAACTTCCATTTCTTTATATTTTCTGCCTGCTCTTCGGTGTCATATGACCTTAGACGTTGCCGCATCGAGTTTACCTTTTTCCGTGAAAAAGGGATTATGTGTGTGTGTGTGTGTGTGTTCCATTCCCCTCTGATTCTTGAGAAATCTGCTGCTAGCTCGAAATTTTGTGGGCCAACTTTTTTAGCCGAATATATGTTCCGAAGCGGAATTTAGTGAGGATTCTTATGGTATCTTCAAATTCCTCATACGTCTATTAGTTCCCGAGTTACACCGAGAAAACTGATTTTTTTTTCTCTCGTCAGAGTAGCCTAACAAATAAAAATCGCTCAAAGCTCCTCATCTACATTCCTTAGAAAGATTGCCATATGTTACTATTAAGAAACTTATCCCAACAACTGCAAATTTGATGCACTTTCATTTTTTTTCTTCTGATTTTGCATTAATTAATGTCTTATATCTCATTTCTTAACTTCTTTCTTCTTATTTCTTTTCTCAACCTGCATTTCTTTATATTTTCTGCCTGCTCTTCGGTGTCATAATTATGACCTTAGACATTGCCGCATCGAGTTTACCTTTTTCCCTAGATCAAGATAGCGCTCAACCGAAGGCAACCCAGAAATACCTCAGTGAGTCAGTGGAGGGAAGGGAGAGCGATGTGAGAGGGAAAGTGTACGTGTATGTGTGTGTGTGTGTGTGTGTGTGTGTGTGTGTGTGTGTTCCATTCCCCTCTGATTCTTGAGAAATTTGCGGCTAGCTCGAAATTTTGTGGGCCAACTTTTTTAGCCGAATATATGTTCCGATATCTTCAAATTCCTCATACGTCTATTAGTTCCCGAGTTACACCGAGAAAACTGAATGTTATTCTCTCGTTAGAGTAACCTAACAAATAAAAACCACTCAAAGCTCCTCATCTACGTTCCTTAGAAAGATTGCCATATGTTACTATTAAGAAACTTATCCCAACAACTGCAAATTTGACGCACTTTCATCGAAAACTTAATTTTTAATAATTTTTTATTTACTTTTATGGCGCGTTTCGCGTCATCGTCCGCCAGAACCTTTTACCCTTGATGACATGAAATGCGTCATCGTGCGCGAGAGGGTTAAATAAGTCAGATTTATCTCAAATTCACTGTCTGGACCAGACAAATATTCGGAAAAGAGAAGGCAAACCAGTTTGTAGATATATATAAATATGCTGTATATTCACGTCCTTATGGATATCTTCTTGTTGATTAGGGTATAAATACTCCTGAATCCCTACAGTTTCGCTCAAACATTGTTGGAGAGCCTCCCAGGTGAACGCGTATTCCAATGGTGAACTCCAGGAAAAAGGAACTCTTACACGTTCTATACTCCCAACATAACGAACCCTATGGTTTAAGCTCTCAGCTACTTCTGATCTTACTCTCTTAAGCCTTTGCAGTTACTTTCTTAAACCCTCGAAGTCCGCCTTCCTGAAGTCAGGTATTAAGTGTTGTTTCTGCTGACTCTATCCTCCCATTTAATATTAAATTTAATTTCCTTATGATCACTGTTACCTAATGAACCCCCAACCTCAATGTTGCTTATTATGTCCTCTTTATTAGTTAACAACAAATCCAAAATATTTTCTTCCCTCGTTGGTGTTCTAATTAACTGCTTAAGGAAACTATCCTACGGCGGGAAATGAAAAAGAACCATGCAGCATGGAAAAACTGCATGGAAATTTGTGTGCCTGTGAGAACAATACAACGCTTGCTGAGCACCCAATGATGATCACAAGACTAAGATTCCCACCTGCGGGATATACTGTGAAATTTATTAATCATGCTAAAGCATATGAGCCATCTTATTTAGCATTCTATGTCTTTGAGAGTATTCTCGTAAAGCCTTCTTCGAATGGGTGTAAAGAGACATCACTTTGCCATAGCGTATGCTTACATTATAGTGAATAGAAACGGAGAAACAGTAGAAAGCGGATCCTATTGAAGTAATGCTGTAAACCATTTTAGCTGAACCCACACTGTTTTGTATATAGAACGAACTTACATTAGCTGAACTCACACTGTTTTGTATATAGAACGAACTTACATTAGCTGAACTCACACTGTTTTGTATATAGAACGAACTTACATTAGCTGAACTCACACTGTTTTGTATATAGAACGAACTTATATTAGCTGAACTCACACTGTTTTGTATATAGAACGAACTTACATTAGCTGAACTCACACTGTTTTGTATATAGAACGAACTTACATTAGCTGAACTCACACTGTTTTGTATATATAGAACGGTCTTACATTAGCTGAACTCACACTGTTTTGCATATAGAACGAACTTACATATTAGCTGAACTCACACTGTTTTGAATATAGAACGAACTTACATTAGCTGAACCCGCACTGTTTTGTATATAGAACGAACTTGCATTAGCTGAACTCACACTGTTTTGATTATAGAACGAACTTACATTAGCTGAACTCGCACTGTTTTGTATATAGAACGAACTTACATTAGCTGAACTCACACTGTTTTGAATATAGAACGAACTTACATTAGCTGATCTCACACTGTTTTGAATATAGAACGAACTTACATAAGCTGAACCCACATTCCTGGAAGAAGCTAAAATTTTCTAAAGGCTACAATAAAATCAATATGACCGATGAAGATACGGCACGTCACAATGAACAAACTCACTGTCTTCTCTGTAAATACGGGTTTTAAAAGGTAAAGGAGTAAAACATCATGACCATGAAAAATCAGGAAACAATTACATTGAAGCTTATTGTAATAGTTGCAACCTTCAAATGAAAAAATCACAAATTGCAGCGCACTCTCATTGCACATTAAGCGGATTACGACATGACGTTAATCCCGCGTGAATTAACGCTACCTGACTTTGAAAATCAAACTAAGACCAAAACATTCAGTTCAGAAATACCATGAAGTCACCATAAATGACTTGAGATTTATTGACACGTATGTCTTTGTCTGGTTCACTCGCGGCTTTAGCGAACCAATTCATCAGCACTGGGAACGAGCCCATGTGCACACAACAGATGTTGAAAGATGTGCCAGCACCTGCGTTACCATTATTGATCAAGGGAAAGCAGGTTTTTTGTTATGACTATATGGATTCGATGGAACGACTTTCTGAGACACGTCTTCCATCCCGCGAAGATTTTTTTTCAATTCGCTTCAAGAAGCAGAACTTTCCGAAAGTGATTATAAACATGCTCAGAATGTTTGGAAAGTAGCTGGGTGTCAGAACCTGATGGACTATTTGTTGCTTTATGTAAAAGTGGATGTTGGCCTTCTATGGTGATGTCTTCCTAGAGTGGAGAGGTATTTTGAAAACCCAGTGGAGGTTGGATATTGTAAATTATGTTAGCCTGCCAGGATTTGCCTATGACTCTTTTTTGTTAAAAACACAGCAGGAATTAGAGATGCTTAGTAGCCCACACATATATCATTGCATTCAAACAAATGCGCGTGGGGGCTACACAAGTGTTGTGCGTCGTTTTGTACGCACTAATAACATCTACACGAACCCTCAGTTTAATCCAAAACATGATAGAAACACTTTCCTTTCATATCTTGACTTCAACAGTCTTTATCCCACTGTGATGCAAGAGAAGTTACCATGTGGAGATATGAGAAAACTAGATGAGACAGAAATGCACTGGTTTTTGAGCGGGAGGGGGGCTAGGTCAATCAAGCAACCGATGGCGATTTTGGATACCTCATTCTGTGCAATACTGAGGCTGTCTCACGTGAAGTCATTGAGAAAACGGATGACCTCCCACTGACCATCAGAAGACACAATATCATCAATAGAGATAATATATCGTCAGCCGCACACGAATGGTATGAAGAAGAAAACCGTCCAGTACCGTGTAAGAACATAAAACAGATTGGAACACATGTTGCTCAGGAGAAAATGCTGTTTGCTCTGTCCCTCCTTAAACTGCTATTCAACTAGGCCGGGTTGTTAAAAAGTGCATGCTATTTATATGTTTAAGCAAAAGCACTTTCTTGCGGACTTCATTCAGGATAACATAGAAGCCCGCAAAAGTGCTACTTGCCCTATCAAGAAAACTGCAATCAAGTGTATTTCAAACAGCATTATTGGTCGATACCTGATGAACGCGGCCAAATATAGTGAAGACATAGATATTGTCACCAACCGCGAAAAGTTTTTGAAGCTGGCCCAAAGTCCTTACTTTAAACGCGTTGTACCCCTCAATGATGGTCATGTAGTTGTAGTTCGCCATAAGAAATATTCACAGGCGAATCATCCAAACTACATTGGCTACTACGTCCTAGAGCTGTCCAAGCTGCGACTATATGATTTCTTTTACAGTATCATGAAGGCTCATTACGGGGATCGGGCGAAACTAGTGTATTGTGACACTGATTCCTTAATAACAGAAACTGAAACTCTTGATCTATTAACAGAGTACTCGCAGGAACCCTTTAAAAGCTATATAGATACAAGTAACTTTAGCTCCTCACATTCCTTGTACAACACAGACAACAAAGGCAAGCTCGGATTTCTCAAGTCTGAAGTGAGGGAAAGAACCATCTCAGAATTTGTAGGTGTAAGAACAAAGTGCTACTCCATCCCCTTGGCAGACAGTGACCGGTTGAGTTCAGCTAAGAGCGTTCCAAAGCTCATAAAGAAAAAAAATGCTCATCAGCGATACAAAGACGTCCTATTCCAGAAGCAAACATTTACCTTTGGCTATCAGGGATTCACAGTGCGTAATGGACGAATGACTACAGTAAAATATCCCAAGAGAGGGATATCTGTAGTTCAGGACAAAAGACACTGCTTTAGCACCTTGGAGTCACGATCTTACGGTCATCCCGATAATTCTACAGGGGTAGAGGAGGAGGAAGAGAAGGAAGCTGTAATCATAATTTGACCAAATTCCAATAAACATTGAGTTTGTTTGACTTGTTTATATGTCCTTTATCAAAAAATGAATGAAAAAAACAATAATTGTCTTAAAATTTATTCGATTTGTGGAAACATGTAGATACAACGCGTCTATGTTTCGATCTGGCTCATATAAAAAAAAAATAAAAAAAAGACTCGCGAAATGTGCGCGGCGGCGGCAGCAGCGGGTCCTGCGGCGACATCATGCGACGACAGGATGCGACAGGATTGCGTGGGCTCGGGGCGGGGGCGGGGCGTCGAAACATAGACGCGTTTTATCTACATGTTTCCACAAATCGAATAAATTTTAAGACAATTATTGTTTTTTTCATTCATTTTTTGATAAAGGACATATAAACAAGTCAAACAAACTCAATGTTTATTGGAATTTGGTCAAATTATGATTACAGCTTCCTTCTCTTCCTCCTCCTCTACCCCTGTAGAATTATCGGGATGACCGTAAGATCGTGACTCCAAGGTCAAGGTCATAGGCAAATCCTGGCAGGCTAACATAATTTACAATATCCAACCTCCACTGGGTTTTCAAAATACCTCTCCACTCTAGGAAGACATCACCATAGAAGGCCAACATCCACTTTTACATAAAGCAACAAATAGTCCATCAGGTTCTGACACCCAGCTACTTTCCAAACATTCTGAGCATGTTTATAATCACTTTCGGAAAGTTCTGCTTCTTGAAGCGAATTGAAAAAAATCTTCGCGGGATGGAAGACGTGTCTCAGAAAGTCATTCCATCGAATCCATATAGTCATAACAAAAAACCTGCTTTCCCTTGATCAATAATGGTAACGCAGGTGCTGGCACATCTTTCAACATCTGTTGTGTGCACATGGGCTCGTTCCCAGTGCTGATGAATTGGTTCGCTAAAGCCGCGAGTGAACCAGACAAAGACATACGTGTCAATAAATCTCAAGTCATTTATGGTGACTTCATGGTATTTCTGAACTGAATGTTTTGGTCTTAGTTTGATTTTCAAAGTCAGGTAGCGTTAATTCACGCGGGATTAACGTCATGTCGTAATCCGCTTAATGTGCAATGAGAGTGCGCTGCAATTTGTGATTTTTTCATTTGAAGGTTGCATCTATTACAATAAGCTTCAATGTAATTGTTTCCTGATTTTTCATGGTCATGATGTTTTATTCCTTTACCTTTTAAAACCCGTATTTACAGAGAAGACAGTGAGTTTGTTCATTGTGACGTGCCGTATCTTCATCGGTCATATTGATTTTATTGTAGCCTTTAGAAAATTTTAGCTTCTTCCAGGAATGTGGGTTCAGCTTATGTAAGTTCATTCTATATTCAAAACAGTGTGAGATCAGCTAATGTAAGTTCGTTCTATATTCAAAACAGTGTGAGTTCAGCTAATGTAAGTTCGTTCTATATACAAAACAGTGCGAGTTCAGCTAATGTAAGTTCGTTCTATAATCAAAACAGTGTGAGTTCAGCTAATGCAAGTTCGTTCTATATACAAAACAGTGCGGGTTCAGCTAATGTAAGTTCGTTCTATATTCAAAACAGTGTGAGTTCAGCTAATATGTAAGTTCGTTCTATATGCAAAACAGTGTGAGTTCAGCTAATGTAAGACCGTTCTATATATACAAAACAGTGTGAGTTCAGCTAATGTAAGTTCGTTCTATATACAAAACAGTGTGAGTTCAGCTAATGGAAGTTCGTTCTATATTCACAAGAGTGTGAGTTCAGCTAATGTAAGTTCGTTCTATATACAAAACAGTGTGAGTTCAGCTAATATAAGTTCGTTCTATATACAAAACAGTGTGAGTTCAGCTAATGTAAGTTCGTTATATATACAAAACAGTGTGAGTTCAGCTAATGTAAGTTCGTTCTATATACAAAACAGTGTGAGTTCAGCTAATGTAAGTTCGTTCTATATACAAAACAGTGTGAGTTCAGCTAATGTAAGTTCGTTCTATATACAAAACAGTGTGGGTTCAGCTAAAATGGTTTACAGCATTACTTCCACAATAGGATCCGCTTTCTACTGTTTCTCCGTTTCTATTCACTATAATGTAAGCATACGCTATGGCAAAGTGATGTCTCTTTACACCCATTCGAAGAAGGCTTTACGAGAATACTCTCAAAGACATAGAATGCTAAATAAGATGGCTCATATGCTTTAGCATGATTAATAAATTTCACAGTATATCCCGCAGGTGGGAATCTTAGTCTTGTGATCATCATTGGGTGCTCAGCAAGCGTTGTATTGTTCTCACAGGCACACAAATTTCCATGCAGTTTTTCCATGCTGCATGGTTCTTTTTCATTTCCCGCCATAGGATAGTTTCCTTAAGCAGTTAATTAGAACACCAACGAGGGAAGAAAATATTTTGGATTTGTTGTTAACTAATAAAGAGGACATAATAAGCAACATTGAGGTTGGGGGTTCATTAGGTAACAGTGATCATAAGGAAATTAAATTTAATATTAAATGGGAGGATAGAGTCAGCAGAAACAACACTTAATACCTGACTTCAGGAAGGCGGACTTCGAGGGTTTAAGAAAGTAACTGCAAAGGCTTAAGAGAGTGAGATCAGAAGTAGCTGAGAGCTTAAACCATAGGGTTCGTTATGTTGGGAGTATAGAACGTGTAAGAGTTCCTTTTTCCTGGAGTTCACCATTGGAATACGCGTTCACCTGGGAGGCTCTCCAACAATGTTTGAGCGAAACTGTAGGGATTCAGGAGTATTTATACCCTAATCAACAAGAAGATATCCATAAGGACGTGAATATACAGCATATTTATATATATCTACAAACTGGTTTGCCTTCTCTTTTCCGAATATTTGTCTGGCCCAGACAGTGAATTTGAGATAAATCTGACTTATTTAACCCTCTCGCGCACGATGACGCATTTCATGTCATCAAGGGTAAAAGGTTCTGGCGGACGATGACGCGAAACGCACCATAAAAGTAAATAAAAAATTATTAAAAATTAAGTTTTCGATGAAAGTGCGTCAAATTTGCAGTTGTTGGGATAAGTTTCTTAATAGTAACATATGGCAATCTTTCTAAGGAACGTAGATGAGGAGCTTTGAGTGGTTTTTATTTGTTAGGTTACTCTAACGAGAGAATAACATTCAGTTTTCTCGGTGTAACTCGGGAACTAATAGACGTATGAGGAATTTGAAGATACCATAAGAATCCTCACTAAATTCCGCTTCGGAACATATATTCGGCTAAAAAAGTTGGCCCACAAAATTTCGAGCTAGCCGCAAATTTCTCAAGAATCAGAGGGGAATGGAACACACACACACACACACACACACACACACATACAAGTACACTTTCCCTCTCACATCGCTCTCCCTTCCCTCCACTGACTCACTGAGGTATTTCTGGGTTGCCTTCGGTTGAGCGCTATCTTGATCTAGGGAAAAAAGGTAAACTCGATGCGGCAACGTCTAAGGACACCGAAGAGCAGGCAGAAAATATAAAGAAATGTAGGTTGAGAAAAGAAATAAGAAGAAAGAAGTTAAGAAATGAGATATAAGACATTAATTAATGCAAAATCAGAAGAAAAAAAATGAAAGTGCATCAAATTTGCAGTTGTTGGGATAAGTTTCTTAATAGTAACATATGGCAATCTTTCTAAGGAATGTAGATGAGGAGCTTTGAGCGATTTTTATTTGTTAGGCTACTCTGACGAGAGAAAAAAAATCAGTTTTCTCGGTGTAACTCGGGAACTAATAGACGTATGAGGAATTTGAAGATACCATAAGAATCTTCACTAAATTTCGCTTCGGAACATATATTCGGCTAAAAAAGTTGGCCCACAAAATTTCGAGCTAGCAGCAGATTTCTCAAGAATCAGAGGGGAATGGAACACACACACACACACACACACACACACACACACACACACATGATCCCTTTTTCACGGAAAAAGGTAAACTCGATGCGGCAACGTCTAAGGTCATATGACACCGAAGAGCAGGCAGAAAATATAAAGAAATGGAAGTTGAGAAAATAAATAAGAAGAAATAAGTTAAGAAATGAGATATGAGACATTAATTAATGAGTGATTTTTATTTGTTAGGCTACTCTGACGAGAGAAAAAAAAAATTCAGTTTTCTTGGTGTAACTCGGGAACTAATAGACGTATGAGGAATTTGAAGATACCATAAGAATCCTCACTAAATTCCGCTTCGGAGCATATAATCGGCTAAAAAAGATGGCCCACAAAATTTCGAGCTAGCCGCAGATTTCTCAAGAATCGGAGGGGAATGGAACACACACACACACACACACACACACACACACATGATCCCTTTTTCACGGAAAAAGGTAAACTCGATGCGGCAACGTCTAAGGTCATATGACATCGAAGAGCAGGCAGAAAATATAAAGAAATGCAAGTTGAGAAAAGAAATAAGAAGAAAGAAGTTAAGAAATGAGATATAAGACATTAATTAATGCAAAATCAGAAAAAGAAAAGACTTGGTGCTGCAGTGTTTAGGGTTAGATGGCACCAAATAACCGGAGTAAAAAAATATATATATAAGTTGAGGAAAGAAATAAGAAGAAACAAGTTGAGAAATGAGAAATAAGAAGATAATGATACAATACATCCAGCAACAACTTAAATAATTTATCGAGTCTTACGTTCAATGGCGATTTTTTATTTTATTTTCGGACTTGCATTAGAGAGTAAATTCATATTTCAGCCTGGTCATTAACCTAATGTCCTTAACCTTTTCCGTGATTATAATCTCGTGGTCATTCGAGGGTCAAAGATTTTATCTTAACCCTTCAAGTACCCCTTCTCCCGTCACCCCCCCCCCCTCCCTCCCTGCTGGGCACCCCTACTCCCGTCACCCTCTCGCTTCCGTACGCTAGTCCGAGAGGGGGTGAGGGGGGGAAAAAGGTAAAAGATGGGTGTGTGGGGGAGGGGGTCCAGATACCCCTCTTCCGTAACCCCCTGACCCCCAACCCCCCCTTCCAGTCCCCCCCACTTCCAATTACCCCCACTCCCGTAACCCCCCCGCTGACCGCTGACCCCCCCAACCCCCACTTCCAGTCCCCCCCACTTCCAAATTACCCCCACTTCCGTACATTTGTTGCTACTGACGTAGGTGCTAGAATTATTAAAGGAGGAAAAAAAAGAAGAGTTACTTCGCGAAACAAGAAGAACAAAAAAAAAATAAAAGGAAAAGTGGTTGCAAGAGAAAGAACAGCGATGTGTTTGATATAATTTAGTAATGTGGATGTGAGGTGGACACTCATTAAAAAAAAAAAGGGGGGTGGGAACATTCTAGCCTGTGCGCACGCGTAGGCTTGCCATTTTTTTTTAGCGAGTGGTCTCTTATCAAGTTAACACGTCGCCCGCTCCCGCGACTAGTGTGTCCATTAGTATATAGCGGGCGACGAAAGCGACAACAGCATGGCCTCCGCCGCTCCCTCCGTTCCGATTTCTGATTATGCGCTCAGTGTGGTTGACGAATTCCCTAGAATCAACAGACAACGCCAGGTTGAGAGCTCTATTGCGTCTAAAACTCTTGTCGACATTTTACCTGTAAATTTGTCCAGCCACGCCCATTTAAAAGATAAGTACCTAGAGTTCCGCGTGCCGGGGGTGAAGGGGCATTTATCGATCTTGCTAAATTAATTTTTGAGTTGAAATTAAGTGTCACTCAAGCTGATGGACAAACAAAAGTCGAGGAGGCTGTCAATGTCGAATTCTGCAATGGCACTGCTAATACCATGTTCAAATCAATTCAGGTGCATGTAGGCGATCAAATGGTTGAAAGTAGCCCATATTTTAATTACTGGTCATTCCTAAAAATGCTCACCACCTTCTCCACGTTAAAACTCAAATCATTCGGAGTAATAGGAAACCTCCTCAAAGATAACAGGTCGGGTGGAGCAGGCGTAGCTGAAACCTATGACGCCGCATATTTCACTAGCCTTGGAAGCAAATACAAGAGACATTTAAAAGATATCAAAGATCACGGTCTTCATCTCACCTTCCCATTAATGTCGGACATTACTTCTTGTGATCAGTATTTATGCGACGACATCCCATTGAAAATAAGGCTTGAGTTAGCTAATGAAGCTTGGTATTTGAACACTGACGGCGATGGGAGTGCTGTGCGTGCCCATATTGATTTTGCTAAACTTTGGGTCACCCGACTCCAACCCTAGCCGTCAGCATTGCTTGCATTAAATAAAGAATCAGAGACAGGAAAAATAACGCGTACAATATTTAACAAGACGTTATATAAATCTCTGGTTCTCGGCAAACAGCAGAAAAGTATTGTCTGTGACCAACCGTGGGGAAATGTCATTCCAGAGCGTGTATATATCGTTATGACTGACATGGGGGCTTTTTCGGGTGTATATAATAAAAATGGCTTGTATTTCAAGAATGCTGATTTGTCTGAACTAACAGTCTCTGTCAATTGTATGAATATGTATAAAAATACGGTTTCTTTTCCCCACGAGTGTACGCGAGTTTATTATGATATTTTAGATAGTTTAGGAGTAGAAAATGACACATTGTTTGATTACGATAGCTTTCGGAAAGGAAGGACAGTGTTTGTTTTTAGTTTGTTACCGGAAGACATACGAGGCACAGTGCCTCTTGAACACAGTGGAAACTTACGCATAAGTCTTTAGCTTAAAAAGGGCTTAGATTAAAATTTAGTAATTATCTGTTTTGGGGATACAAAGGGAGTGTTGTCAATCAACTCGGAGAGGCACGTGTCTTGCGACACTAGAGCATAATGAATAATCAACAAATTATGAAAGCTCTACAAGGAACACTTTATCACAATAATATATATTTCTTAGGCTGTCTTCCCGCTGACGATGTAGCGAAATTAAATCTAAGGAGTGAGTCAGACAAGCCCATTGTCTTTATTGCTAATGTGTTAGGTGCATCGCAAGCTTCGAAAATGGGTCACTGGGTGGTGTTCTATGTTAGTGATAAGGGTATATATTTCTTCGGCACATACGCCCTGACCCCATCATTATATTCTAAGTACTTTCGAAGTTTCTTAAATAAGCATAAAGATTATCCTGTTTTTAAACTTGCCGCAAGATTACAGTCGGACAAAACTTTGGTGTGTGGCGTGTATTGCATTCAATTCGTATACTTATGTAATAAAATAGGCTTAGAGAGCACTAGTCAGTTTTTGAAAGATAATTATGATTTAGGAATTTTTTTTGAAGAATGACAGAAAGGTGTTAACATATGCTTATAGAATGTTTAAAATGCCCCCATGTATAAAAACATTTTGTCAATCTAGTCAAGGACTGACTTACAAGCATTGTATTTCTAAGATATGTGGCTAACTTATTAAATGTTACATGATAATAAAGTGTGTGTGTGTGTGTGTGAGTGTGTGTGTGTGTGTAAAAAAATGTTTTGTGAAGCCAGTTGCTGATTTTCGTTTAAGCTCTGAACATGTATAATGTATAGCTAGTGTGTAAAAATGTTTTGTGAAACCAGTCGCTGATTTTTTCGTTTAAGCTCTGTACATGTAAATATATATAGCTATTGAGAACATGATTCTGGGAGGATAGAGAAGTAGCATGTAGCTTATTCATTTATGGCGTGTGCGTGTAATTATATGTAGTTATTAAGAACAGGATTCTGTTTTTTTTTTTTTTTTCGTGCGACATGACCGGGTGGGTGTGAGTTTGTTCACGCTTTCCTATTGTTCGGAAGAAGAATGGCTTGTGGTTTTGGGCACGTGTGCGCGTGTGTGCATACATGTGTGGGCGTGTCCCCTATAACCTGGGGTAGCCTCGGAAGAAGAAAAGGCTTGTGGTAGTGGGCGCATATGCCCCAAATAACCCCCGGGTAGCTTAGTCAGTCCCCTAACGTTGCGAGAGGAGCATCATGGAGGAAGTCTTCGCCGTCATGAACTTACAACAACAACAACAACAACAACAACAGCCCCACGCTGCCGCTGCAACTCTTCATGCTGATGATGGTGACGATCAGCCGCATTAGAAGTTGAAGCCATGGATAACACATCCCAAGCTGAAGCCGTGGATAACACATCACATCCCAGAAACAGAGGTGAGATATCCGCCTCTTGTATTTTTTTTTTCTGCGCGCAAAAGCGCTGGTGTGTGTGTGTGTGTGTGTGTGTGTGTGTGTGTGTTTCTTATTCGTTGTGTTTAAAAACAAAATATATATTTCTTGTCATTTCAGCGGATGTTGGTGGTGGTGAGGTGGGGGATGTTCCAGAAACTCCCAAGTCTACCGGTGAACACATCACGGGCGAGTCATTGGGCAACAACAACAACAACCGCGGAGCGTTGGGAGGTGTCGGTAAAATGGGACGGCGCGTGCTGAGGGAGGGGCTTCTGCGACTTCTGAAGGATGTGATACCTCCATTACTAGTGTCTCATCTGAAGAACGACCCACCGGCCAGCGTAACGCATAGTAAGTATTTTTTATTCTTACAAGAGAGAGAGAGAGAGAGAGAGAGAGAGAGAGAGAGAGAGAGAGAGAGAGAGAGATTGATTTTTTTTGTCTAATAATGTTTCTCTATCTTTTCATAAGTCCACGGCAACAACAACAGACACGCTTCGGTGATGGTGTGTCTTGACTCTCCGTCGGGCGCTGAATCGCGAGAGCGGCGGCGAAGTCGTCTGCAGCAAAAAGATCATGAAATGCGTCAATCACGACTGGAAAAAAAATAAAATGCAGCATATGGCGGAAGCGTTGCGGTAGCTCCAACAGCAGGGGCGTAGCGAGCAGCAGGAGACGCACCAGAGACAGCAAGATCGCGACCGGGGACAAGAACGGCGGCGAAGAATGACAAAGAATAATTTGCCGAAGCAGCAAGAACACCGGGACCCAAGACTGTCTCAGAAGAGCCTCCACAAAGTTGGGAGAAAAAAACTTCAGGTGGCCAAACGTGAGGCGGGTCTCTTCTCCTCAGCAGCGGCGTACGGTCGGGGAAAACCAATGAAAAAAAATCTCTCTATGACCAAGAAACTCGTTTTTGAAGACCCACCAGCGCAGCGTGCAGCAGCAGCAACTGCGGCCGCTGAAGAAAATCTCGTGCCACAACCGGGCCCTTCCAATGTGGCTCGTGCGGACGAAACAAATGAAAGCTCCTCAAGCACAGTCCTTCCTTCAGCTTTCAATTCTTTGAATTTTTCTCATAGCATGGATGTGAATAATATTATAAATGTTCTTGATGAGAGTCCTATATTTAGTGCTTAACAATCTTTTTTTTTATATATGTACTCGCTCTGTGTGTATTATTTTTTTATATATATGTACTTGTGTTGTGTATTTTTTTTCTTCATTTGTATATGTACTCGTGTTGTCATCTTTTTATGGGTTGTATTTCTTTTGAGCCTGTACGGTGTGAGTTTGTAATATGTCTTTTTTTTTATGGCGATTGTGTGTTTTGGTACTCTACCTTAGGCTTAGCATGTATTTAGTCTGGATTAAGAAAGAACAAATTAGCCTGGATTAAGAAAGAACAAGTAAAATAGACTAGATTAAGGTAATATAATAACTTGTCATACCAGTTTTTCCACTATATTTCAATAAAAAAAATGTATAAAACCTACTTTTCCCGTTCCTACCCCCTCACTGAAAAGACAATCGATATAACTCCAGTCAATATGAAAATCAACAGTAACACACACACACACACACACACACACGCACACACACACATATGCTGGCAAACTGAAAAATCAATAGCGGGTAGAGGGAGAGGGAGGAGGAATGGTAACCTCAGACTGACCAACAAGTCACCGCTCGCGAGGGGTGGGGTATAGAGGGGGACACGCACACACATGCTGGCAAACTGGAAAAAATAAATCAATAACGGGAGGGGTAGAGGGAGAGGGAGGGGGAATGGTAGCCACAGGCCTCCGCCCAACAAGTCACCGCTCGCGCTAACCGATCCCCGGCAGGAGGGTGACGCCCCGGCACGGTGCGAAAGGACGCCCCTAACCGATCCCCCGGCAGGAGGGTGACGCCCCGGTACGGTGCGAAAGGACGCCCCTAACCGATCCTCCGGCAGGAGGGTGACGCCCCAGCACGGTGCGAAATGACGCCCCTAACCGATCCCCCGGCAGGAGGGCGACGCCCCGGTACGGTGGTAGCCACAGGCCTCCGCCCAACGAGCTGACGCTCACGAAAAGGGGTGGGTATAGAGGCAGACTCGGTAGCGTGGGCAAGCCGGAAGGTGGTGGTGGTGGTAGGGTGTGGGTGGGGGTGGGAGGGGGGGGGGATGGTCACTTTGGGTAGCTCTGACCACTCCCCGGTTGGGTGGTGGGTACGTCCCCCCGGCGGCTGGCTGGCTGGCTGCGCGGCTGGCTGCCCGGCCGGCCGCGCATTTTCGACGTATAAAATTTTTCGACGTGATTCTGGCGCTAATTATTTAGTCCTATCACTGTCTCCAAAATTTTAGTCCTGTCACTGTCTCCTTCTTACACTACTGAACTTCTTATTCTTCGTTCCAACTTGAAGGACCTGGCACTTGTCTACGTTAAAGGGCATCTCCCATCTATCAGACCAAGCTGAAATTTTGTGCAAATCCTCTTGTAGGCTTTGCCTGTCTTCGTCAGTGTGAACCGAGTTACCAATCTTTGTGTCGTCTGCAAATTTACTAATGCGATTATTGAGTCCAATATCCACATCGTTGATGTAAATAATGAAGAGCACTGGGCCAAAAACCGAGCCCTGAGGGACGCCACTAGTGACCGGCTCCCACTCTGAGTTAAATCCGTCAATCACCACTCTTTGTTGTCTGTTGCTCAACCAATTCGCGATCCATTGGTGTACTTGACCGTCAATACCTATTTGCTTTAATTTGCAAAGTAATTTATGATGTGGGACTTTATCAAACGCTTTCTTCCAGTGATTTTGTTACGTCATAAGCCGTGAAGAGGTCTTTATAAAAGGTTAATAGGTTTGCTAGGCAGGATCTTTTGATACGGAAGCCATGTTCTGAGTCCCCAATTAATGAGTGGCTTTCAAGGTAACTCACAATTTTGTCTCTAATTATGCCCTCAAGTAGCTTACCTACAACCGAAGCTAGACTAATGGGCCTGTAATTACCTGGTACTTTTTTGTCTCCTTTCTTAGAAATCAGTGTCACATTAGTCTTTTTCCAGTCCGAAGGGACGATGCCTTGTCGCAAGGGCATATTGAATACGGTCATTAGGGAGGAGAGTATTTCGCTCTTTGTTTCTTTGAGCGGAGTTGGATATACTTTGTTATGTCAAGGACTTTTATTTGTTTTAAGTGATTTGAGGGCTTTAAGGACTTCATCGGTTGTTATTTCAATGTTAGGCAATGCATGCTCGGGATTTACATTAGTACTGGTGTTGGTGGTAGTGGTGGGAGGACTGTTAGTATTAAACACAGAGGAAAAGTAATTATTTAATAGGTTTGCAACGTGTTGGCTGTCAGTCACTAGTGCACCGTCGCTGTTTGTTAAGGGTCCAATTCCACTTCTGATCGCCTTTCTCTTGTTTATGTAACTGAAGAAGGATTTCGGACTATTTTTACAGTTGGCAGCAATATTTTCTTCATATCTACGCTTTGCCTGACACACTAATCTGTTTATTCGTCGTCTGGCATCATTGTAGAGTCTAATGTTTTCGGGCGTGCTTTGCTCTTTCTTTAGCCTGTAAAACAATTTTCTCTCCTTGACTGAGTGTTTAATTTCGCTGTTAAACCAAGGTGGGCTTTTATTAGCGTTACTTCGCTTCTCACACAAAGAGACGAATGTGTTCTGCTGAGTAAGTAAATGATTTTTAAAGCTTAGCCAGGCGTCCTCTACATTACCGTCATCTGATAGATGCATTTCTATTAGTTCTCGTCTGATTTCAACGAAGTTAGCTCATTTGAACTTTTGCACCTTTACTTTATTTTCAGTCACCGATGTTTGAGGTCTAATGTCGACGCGGACTAATTTATGATCGCAAGAACCGAGGTGTTCTCCTACCGTGACATTACTGACTAGGTTATCTTGGGTCGTTATAACAAGGTCTAGTATATTATTTTGTCGAGTTGGTTCAGAAATCATATGGCTTAGATAATTTTCTTCTAAAAATTCGATCATTCTATGTGACTCGCCTTCTGTACCTGACAGAGTCGCCCTGTCGATATGGGGAGGTTAAAGTCTCCCAATATCAGTGAGTCGCTGTTATTAAGTGACTGCCTTAAAACGCTGTACATTTCAAGATCGGCATCGAGTGATTGCCCCGGAGGCCTGTAGGTGACATACATATTTAAACTGACCTTTGCAATGTTTACTCGCACGCACAAATGTTCAACGTTACTGTCTCCTGGTGTTCTGTCAGTGGTTTGCAAATAGCTTTTGACAAAAAGGGCGACACCACCACCTCTACGGCTTACACGATCTTTGTTGAAGAGTATGTAGCCATCTATGTTGTATTCTGTGCTTAAATCAATATTTGTGGTGTCGATAAATGTTTCGGTTATAGCAATTACGTCAAAATTTTCTGTCAGAGCAGGACATCTCAGTTCATCAAACTTGTTTCTTAGGCTACGCGCATTGAAACTAAGGACTCTTAGGTTATCCTGAGGCTTAGTAATAGAGGTGGAGGTACTGGCAGGTTCAAGGTTACGAGTTTGTTGCAATGAATGGCGTCTATTTACACGGGCGGGGTGGAGGGACGTGGCTGAGAGACGTTTTTTGATCGGGTGTCATGAACTGCGTCGTTAAGGAGCCTTCCGAATCTGGCTGCCCCGATGGGGGACAGGTGTATTCCGTCCCTGTGGAAGAGTTTACTCAGGCCGTAGAAATTGTCCCAGGCATTAAAGAACTCAACGTCAAGCTCTCCGCAAAGTCTGTAAGCGGTTGTTGAGGCTGAAGGCCTTACTGAAGAAATCGCTCTCATCCCACGTCCGGGGTAGAATTCCTGAAATCAAAATATTAGGGGATTTAGACTTATACTGCTGGATGAGCCTACGCTACTTGACGGTACTTGAGAGAGAGAGAGAGAGAGAGAGAGAGAGAGAGAGAGAGAGAGAGAGAGAGAGAGAGAGAGAGAATTACATATACTTACATAGAACTACATAGAAAATCAGACCACACAGACCCCATGGTCCAGACTTGGTGGTCTGTCCTTAAACCTAAGTGATTTTACATTAATCAGATGGCTCCAAAACGTTGCATTTCTACTCTAGTTAATATTAAGTTGAAGGAAGTGACGGTCGAGCTTATTTTTGAAGGAGTCAATCGTGTTACACTGGACCACTGATGGTGGAAGCTTATTCCATTCTCGCACTACAACGTTGGTGAAGAAAAATTTGGTGCAGTCTGAATTTAATTGTCTACATCTGAGTCTTACGCCATTGTTCCTCGTGCGCAAAGTGTCATCGATCGTAAACAATGTTGATCTGTCTACATTCGTGAAACCATTAAGTATTTTAAAATATTCGATCAGTTTTCCTCGGAGGCGACGTTTCTCAAGAGAGAACATGTTAAAGGTAGAAAGCCTTTCTTCGTAGGATTTGTTGCGCAAGGAAGGGATCATTTTCGTTGCCCGACGCTGAACACCTTCTAATTTAGCAATATCCTTTGCATGGTGGGGAGACCAAAACTGTACCGCATATTCCAAGTGGGGTCTGACTAAACTATTGTAGAGCGGGAGTATTACATCTTTATTCTTGAATAAAAAGTTTCTTTTAATGAGGCCCAACATTCTGTTCGCTTTATTTGCTGCATCGATGCATTGCTGTGAGAATTTGAGGTTTGACGCGATTTTGACCCCCAAGTCCTTGACGCATTGAACGCTTTTGAGTTTAACGCCGCGCATTTCGTAATCGAACTCCTTATTCCTCGTTCCAACTTGAAGGACCTGACACTTGTCTACGTTAAAGGGCATCTCCCACCTATCAGACCAAGCTGAAATTTTGTGCAAATCCTCTTGGAGGCTTTGCATGTCTTCGTCAGTGAGAACCGAGTTACCAATCTTTGTGTCGTCTGCAAATTTACTAATGCGGTTATTGAGTCCAACATCCACGTCGTTGGTGTAAATAATGAAGAGCACTGGGCCAAGAACCGAGCCCTGAGGGACGCCACTAGTGACCGGCGCCCACTCTGAGTTAAATCCGTCAATCACTACTCTTTGTTGTCTGTTGCTCAACCAATTCGCAATCCATTGGTTTACTTGACCGTCAATACCTATTTGCTTTAATTTGTAAAGTAATTTATGATGCGGGACTTTATCAAACGCTTTCTGGAAATCAAGATAGACTACGTCCAGTGATTTGGTTACGTCATAAACAGTGAAAAGGTCGTTATAAAATGTTAATAGGTTTGATAAGCAGGATCTTTTGTTTCGGAAGCCATGTTGTGAGTCCCCAATTAATGAGTGGCTTTCAAGGTAACTCACAATTTAGTCTCTAATTATGCCCTCAAGTAGCTTACCTACAACCGGAGTTAGACTAATGGGCCTGTAATTACCTGGTACTTTTTTGTCTCCTTTCTTAAAAATCGGTGTCACGTTAGCCTTTTTCCAATCTGAAGGGACAATGCCTTGTCGCAACGACATATTGAATACGGTAGTGAGGGAGGAGAGTATTTCGCTCTTTGTTTCTTTCAGCAGAGTTGGATATACTTTGTCAGGTCCAGGACTTTTATTTGTTTTAAGTTATTTGAGGGCTTTAAGGACTTCATCGGGTTTTATTTCAAAGTTAGGCAATGCATGCTCGGGACTTACATTAGTGGTGGTGTTGGTGGAAGTGGTGGGAGGACTGTTAGTATTAAACACCGAGGAGAAGTAATTGTTTAATAGGTTTGCAATGTGTTGGCTGTCAGTCACTAGTGCACCGTCGCTGTTTGTTAAGGGTCCAATTCCACTTCTGATCGCCTTTCTGTTATTTATGTAACTGAAGAAGGATTTCGGATTATTTTTACAGTTGGCTGCAATATTTTCTTCATATCTACGCTTTTTTTTTATTTATTTATTTATTTTTTTTTTTTACATTGCTGCCTATTGCGCCGGTAGGCTTCTTCCCGGTGGATCCTGATGGTCGGTCCAAGGCTTCATTCCGGTGGGTCCTGATGGTCGGCCCAGCCCGTTCTGGCGCAGGCGAGTGTTTATAGTGGCGCCATCTTGCATTGGCTCATGCTGCCCTCCCAGAGCTCATTTTTGATCCTTGAATCTAGAGTCCGGGTTGATAGGTGGTCTTCTGGACAGCATGTGGGTAGTTTTAAGCCACTCGGCGGCGGCTGAAAAATCCCAGCTTGGTGGCACCGGGCGGGGATTGAACTCGCGTCCTCCTGAACACGAGGCCTCCTGAACACGAGGCCGTTACTTTGACGACTCAGCCACCGCCGCCCCAACGCACTAATCTGTTTACTCGTCGCCTGGCATCATTGTAGAGTCTAATGTTTTCGGGCGTGCTTTCTTCTTCCTTTAACCTGTAAAACAATTTTCTCTCCTTGACCGAGTGTTTAATTTCGCTATTAAACCAAGGTGGACTTGTTTTAGTGTTAATTCGCTTCTCGCACAAGGGGACACATGTGTCCTGCTGAGTGAGTAAGTGATTTTTAAAGCTTAGCCAGGCGTCCTCTACATTGCCGTCATCTGATAGTTGCATTTCTATTAGTTTTCGTCGGATTTCTACGAAGTTTGCTCTTTTGAAATTGGGCACCTTTACTTTATTTTCAGTCACCGATGTTTGAGCTCTAATGTCAACGCGCACTAGTTTATGATCGCAGGAACCGAGGTGTTCTCCTACCGTGACATTACTGACTAGGTTATCTTTGGTCGCTATAACAAGGTCAAGTATGTTATTTTGTCGAGTTGGTTCAGAAACCATTTGGCTTAAATAATTTTCCTCTAAAAAATCGATCATTCTATGGGACTCACCTTCTGTACCCGACAGTGTCGCCCAGTCGATATGGGGGAGGTTAAAGTCTCCTAGTATCAGTGAGTCGCTGTTATTAAGTGACTGCCTTAAGACGCTGTACATTTCAAGATCGGCATCGAGTGATTGCCCCGGAGGCCTATACGTGACAGCTATATTTAAATTGACTTTTGCAGTGTTTACTCGCACGCACAAATGTTCAACGTTACTGTTTCTTTGTGTTTTGTCAGTGGGTTGCAAATAGCTTTTGACAAAAAGGGCGACACCACCCCCTCTACGGTTTACACGATCATTGTTGAAGAATCTGTAGCCATCTATGTTGTATTCGGAACTTGAATCAATATTTGTTGTGTCGATAAATGTTTCGGTTATAGCAATTACGTCAAAGTTTTTTGTCAGAACAAGATATCGCAGTTCATCAAACTTGTTTCTTAGGCTACGCGCATTGAAACTAAGGACTCTTAGGTTATCTTGAGGCTTGGTAATAGAGGTGGTGGTACTGGAGGGTTCAATGTTACGAGTTTGTTGCGGTGTATGGTGTCTATTTACACGGGCGGGATGGAAGGACGTGGCTGAGAGTTGTTTTTTGTTTTTTCGGGCGTTACGTAAGGCGTCATTGAGGAGCCTTCCGAATCTGGCTGCCCCGATGGGGGACAGGTGTATGCCGTCCCTTTGGAAAAGTTTACTCTGGCCGTAGAAATGGTTCCAGGCGTTAAAGAACTCGACGTCAAACTCTCCGCAGAGAGTCTGTAGGCGGTTGTTGAGGCTGAAGGCCTTACTGTAGAAGTCGCCCTCATCCCACGTCCGTGGTAGAATTCCTGAAATCAAAATATTAGGGGATTTAGACTTCCAGCAGTTCCTCAGACCGGGTCGTGGTGACGTCGTTTGTACCTGTGTGGAGAACAAAGAGTGAGGCATTAGAGGCCACAGCGGAGACCTCGTCCAGGGCAGCTGTGATGTCGTCAACACCAGCTCCAGGATAACAGTAGTTACGTCTACGACGGGGGACTCTGCCACAGAATTCGACCACCTGATGGCGAATCATAGAGTCACCGACACAGAACCAGAGAGAAAGAGAGAGAGAGAGAGAGAGAGAGAGAGAGAGAGAGAGAGAGAGAGAGAGAGAGAGGTGGGGGGGGGGGAGCTGGCACAGGTCTTTGCTTTCTAAACTGCCCTCTTTCGGATTCTATCCCTCTCTGTGTCCCTTCATCTCTAGTTTCCTTTTCGGCCGTTCTATCTCTGCGGTGGTAGACGGTCACTGTTCTTCCCCTATACCTATCAACCGTGGTGTTCCACAGGGCTCTGTCCTATCACCCACTCTCTTTCTGTTATTCATCAATGATATTCTTTCTATAACAAACTATCATGTCCACTCATACGCCGACGACTCCACTCTGCATTATTCAACTTCTTTCAATAGGAGACCATCCCAACAGGAAGTACACGACTCCAGACTGGAGGCTGCAGAACGCTGAACTTCAGACCTTGCTACCATTTCCGATTGGGGTAGAAGGAACCTTGTGTTCTTCAATGCCTCAAAAACTCAATTTCTCCACTTCTCAACTCAACACAATCTTTCAAAAACCTATCCCCTATTCTCAGCTGTCACCTTTTTCAACACTAGATATTATCGGTCTATCCTTAACTCAAAATTTCAACTGGAAACTTCACATCTCTTCTCTCACCTAATCAGCTTCCTCGAGGTTGGGCGTTGGGAGTTGGGATTAATGGGAGCAACAGGAGGAGTAATGGGAGAGGTCATCTAGCTAATAATACAACCAGGCAGCTTAGAAGTAGTTATAGGGGAGTAACAGCGGACGGGCTAAGAATTTTCTATACTAACAGCAGGAGCCTTGGAAACAAGATAGACTTACTAAGGGGTGAAGCTTGTTCAGAAAATTTTGACATAATAGCGATCACTGAGACATGGATAGACACTGCTAATATAAGTTTTAGATCGGAATTTGAAATAACGGGTTATCAGATGTTTCACAAAGACAGAAGGGGCAGAAAGGGAGGTGGAGTTGCGCTATATGTTAAAGACACACTTAAATGTTTAGTTAACAATTCAGTCAAAACTAACATGGTTTCAGAATCGGTTTGGGTAGACGTTTACAAAGGGAAAGAAAAACTAACTCTAGGAGTTCTGTACAGGCCACCCAACCTAAACAGGTAGGACACAAGTATATTACTACAGGAGATTGGCAGGGCGAGTAGGAGTAAGAATGTCTGCGTATTGGGGGACTTTAATTATAGGAATATAGACTGGGAAGACCTAGTGGGTGACCTGGAAGCCGAGGATTTTCTTGAAGTTATACAAGATAACTTCCTTAAGCAGGTAGTTACTGAGCCTACCAGAGGGGATGACATATTAGACTTAGTCCTAACTAATAATGGAAACTTGCTACATGAGCTGGAGGTGGGCGGAGAGCTAGGAAATAGTGACCACAGAGCCCGCGAGCCAAACCCAGTGTTAGTGCCAGATTTTAGAAGAGCAAATTACGAGGGGATTCGAAGACATCTTGAAGAGATAAACTGGGATAATTTTAGGGATACATGAGGGCCAGAACTGCGGATTGGAGAGCCAGGAGAACCAGGTAGAAATGTCTTACAATAATTTAGTTAGAGTAATAGTAGAGGGGCAAGGACAGCATATACCACAGCGAACACTTAGAAAAGAAAACAATGACCCCAAGTGGATGACTCGTGGACTAAAACACGAGATTGGGTTAAAGAAGAGAATTTATCAGAAAATAAATAATGGTGAGACACATCTCAGGGGCCGGTATGTCGAACTATCTAGATTAGTGAAGAAAAACACCAGGATAGCAAAAAGGAACTATGAGATCAAAGTAGCAAATGGGGCGAAAAGTAATTCGAAGGGCTTCTTTCAGATGTAAAGAACAAAAACACGGGAGAAAATTGGACCGCTGAAAACAAACACAGAACATAAGAACATAAGAACGCAGGAGTCTACAAGAGGCCGGTAGGTTGGCACTCACCACATGACTGCTAAGCCTATTCCACTCATCCATCACCCTGTTAGTAAACCAGTTTTTGCCTATGTCCCTGTTGAATCTGAATTTATCCAGTTTAAACCCATTACTTCGTGTCCTACCCGGTTCTCTTACCAACAAAACCTTATGAATGTCTGCCTTATTAAAGCCCTTCATCCATTTATAAACCTCAATCATGTCTCCACGCACCTTTCGCCTTTCTAGAGAATGCAAGTTTAACTGCTCCCGTGTATCTAACCCCACCTAATATCGCTGTCCATGAATTTATCTAATCTATTTTTGAATGTAACAATTGAATTGACACTCACCACATGACTGCTAAGCCTATTCCACTCATCCACCACCCTGTTAGTAAACCAGTTTTTGCCTATGTCCCTGTTGAATCTGAATTTATCCAGTTTAAACCCATTACTTCGTGTCCTACCCGGTTCTCTTACCAACAAAACCTTATGAATCTCTGCCTTATTAAAGCCCTTCATCCATTTATAAACCTCAATCATGTCTCCACGCACCCTTCGCCTTTCTAGAGAATGCAAGTTTAACTGTTTGAGTCTTCCCTCGTATGGCAAGTTTCTCAACCCCTGAATCATCTTAGTCATCCTCCTCTGCACCGATTCTAACATTTTGATATCCATTCTATAGTAAGGTGACCAGAACTGAACCGCATAGTCAAGATGAGGTCTAACTAATGCTAAATATAGTTTGAGGAAGACTTCGGGGCTTCTATTGCTTACGCTCCTTGAAATAAATCCCAGTACCCTATTAGCTCGATTTCTAGCTTGAATGCATTGTGCCCTTGGACGGAGATCAGAACTCACTAAGACCCCTAAATCCCTCTCGCACCCAGACCTACTTATGAGAGTGTCATTTAAGCAATAACTATGTGAGGGGTTGTTCCTACCTACACTCAGAATACTGCACTTCCCTACATTGAATTCCATCTGCCATTTATCCGCCCAGTCATACAATCTGTTGAGTTCACCTTGGAGAATACTAGCGTCCTGATCCGACTCAATTACTCTACCGATCTTGGTATCATCTGCAAATTTACTAACATCACTACTAATTCCTGTATCTAAGTCATTGATATAAATAATAAACAAAAGTGGACCTAATACCGAACATTGTGGGACCCCACTCGTAACACATCTCCAGTCAGATCTTTTACCGTTGATTTGCACTCTTTGCTTCCTATTGCTAAGCCACGCCTTGACCCAGTTCAAAACTTTACCCTCTACTCCGTGAGCCTGTAATTTAAGCAACAGTCGTTGGTGAGGAACTTTGTCAAACGCTTTACTAAAATCAAGATAGATTACATCATAATTTTCATCTCTGTCAACCGCCTCAAATACTTTATTGTAGAAGAACAAGAGATTGGTGAGGCATGACCTACCTTTTGTGAACCCATGCTGCGAGTCGTGAATTAAGCTATGTTTCTCTAAATGCTCCCGAATGTTCCTAGCTATTATGGACTCCAGCATCTTCCCTAATTGGGGGATAGTTTGAAGCAACTGATCTGTCCCCCTTTTTAAAAATCGGCGTCACATTAGCTACTTTCCATAGGCTCGGCACATAGCCAGTATTTACCGACATCTTAAAGATGTCGGTTAGTGGGTCACTGAGTACATCACCTAATTCCTTTAATACCCTCGTAAATATCCCGTCAGGACCTGGCGACTTGTTCTTCTTAAGCTTATCTATCTCATCCTGAACTACTTGCCTGGTAATGATTATATCCCTCAATTTATCGCCATCCCTGCCCTCGTACACCTGAACTCTTTCCGGTATAGTCGTTCGATCCTCCTGTGTGAATACTGAAAGGAAGTAGTCGTTCAACAATGTGCTCATATTTTCGTAATTTTCTACTAGCTCCCCTGTGTTTGTTTTCAGCGGTCCAATTTTCTCCCGTGTTTTTGTTCTATACATCTGAAAGAAGCCCTTAGGATTACTTTTCGCCTAATTTGCTACTTTGATCTCATAGTTCCTTTATGCTATCCTGGTGTTTTTCTTAACTAATCTAGATAGTTCGACGTACCGGCCCCTGAGATGTGTTTCACCATTCTTTATTTTCTGATAAATTCCCTTCTTTCTCGTGTTTTAGTCCACGAGTCATCCACTTAGGATCATTGTTTTCTTTTCTAAGTGTTCGCTGTGGTATATCCTGACCTTGCCCCTCTACTATTACTCTAACTAAATTATTGTAAGACATTTCTACCTGGTTCTCCTAGCTCTCCAATCCGCAGTTCTGGCCTTCATGAATCCCTAAATTATCCCAGTTTACCCCTTCAAGATGTCTTCGAAGCCCCTCGTAATATGCTCTTCTAAAATCTGGCACTAACACTGGGTTTGGTTCGCGGGTTACCGCCCAGTCTAAGCTAAAACGAACCGTTCTGTGGTCACTATTTCCTAACTCTCCGCCCACCTCCAACTCACGTAGCAAGTTCCCATTATTGGTTAGGACTAAGTCTAATATGTTATCTCCTCTGGTAGGCTCAGTAACTACCTGCTTAAGGAAATTATCTTGTATAACTTCAAGAAAGTCCTCGGCTTCCAGGTCACCCACTAGGTCTTCCCAGTCTATAATCCTATAATTAAAGTCCCCCATTACGCAGACATTTCTACTCATACTCGCCCTGCCAATCTCCTGTAGTAATATACTCGTGTCCTGCCTGTTAAGGTTGGGTGGCCTGTATATAACTCCTAGAGTTAGTTTTTCTTTCCCTTTGTAAACGTCCACCCAAACACAGGGGAGCTAGTAGAAAATTACGATAATATGAGCACATTGTTGAACGACTACTTCCTTTCAGTATTCACACAAGACGATCGAACAACTATTCCGGAAAGGGTTCAGGTGTACGAGGGCGGGGATGGCGATAAATTGAGGGATATAATTATTACCAGGCAAATAGTTCAGTATGAGATATATAAGCTTAAGAGGAATAAGTCGCCAGGTCCTGACGGGATATTTCCGAGGGTATTAAAGGAATTAGATGACGTAATCAGTGGCCCACTAGCCGACATCTTTAAGATGTCGGTAAATACTGGCTATGTGCCCACCTTATGGAAAGTAGCTAATGTGACGCCGATTTTAAAAAACGGGGACAGGTCGGCTGCTTCAAACTATCGCCCAATTAGCTTAACATCGGTTATAGGCAAGATTCTGGAGTCCATAATAGCCAGGAACATTCGGGAGCATCTAGATTCTAGAGAATCACAGCTTAATTCATGACTCGCAGCATGGGTTCACGAAAGGTAGGTCATGCCTCACTACTCTCTTGTCCTTCTATAGTAAAGTATTTGAGGCGGTAGAACGATATGAAAATTATGATGTAATCTATCTTGATTTTAGTAAAGCGTTTGGGGAAAGGAAAAGAGGCAGCTCGGGGAGGTTGAGGACGCTGCACACCTCATCCAGAAAGATATTCCCTTACCTTGTTAATATATATATATATATATATATATATATATATATATATATATATATATATATATATATATATATATATATATATATATATATATATTTTTTTTTTTTTTTTTTTTACGTTGTTGCCTATTGCGCCGGTAGGCATCTTCCCGGTGGGGCCTGATGGTCGGCCCAATGCTTCTTATAGGTGGGGCCTGATGGTCGGCCCAGCCCGTTCTGGCGCAGGCGAGTGTTTATAGTGGCGCCATCTTGCGTTGGCTCATGCTGCCCCCCGGAACTCGTTCTTGATTCGCTTGGACGGCTTCCTCTAGAGTCCGGGTTGATGGGTGGTCTTCAGGACAGCATGTGGGTAGTTTTAAGCCACTCGGCGATGACTGAAAAATCCGAGTGGTAGCGTGGGGATTCGAACCCGCGTCGTCCATCACGCGGCGAATGTGGGTCCAGTACGCTACCAGTTCGGCCACCGCCTATATATATATATATATATATATATATATATATATATATATATATATATATATATATATATATATATATATATATATATATATATATATATATATATATATATATATATATATATATATATATATATTTTTTTTACGTGCTGCCTATAGAGCCGGTATGTTTTCTTCAGAGGTCTCTCGACGACCCCAGTCGTTAGTGGCGCAGGGGAACTTTATTTATAGTGGCTGCCGTGGTATATGCCTTGCTTTGTCCATGCTGCCCGCGGTGCTCCTCTTGACCAAAGTCGCTGAAGTTGGGTTGATTGAAGACCTAGCTACCACTCTGTTTATCCCTCTAGTCTGCCTTTTTATTATTTTTACACCACGGGAGGCAGCTCAAGGGCAAGTGACAAGAACAGGTAGAAAAGGCCTGCCAGGCGCTGCTGCGGTGGAAGAGAACAGAACGAGAGCCCGAAAGAGAGGCAAGTTACGCGTGGAGAGCCTCTTGGAAGAGTTCAAGTCATAGGCAGGGGTAAGTACAGACGAAGAAAGGCTGTTGTAGAGTTTACCAGTGGAAGGGATAAAAAAAAAGAAGATACTGGTTAAGTCTTGCATAAGGGGTTTGGACTGAATAGGGATGAGCAAGAGTGGAAAGTCGCGTACGGCGGGGCCGCGGGAGGGGGAAGGCATGCAGTTAGCAAGTTCAGAAGAACAGTCAGCATGGAAATATCGATAGGAGACAGAAAGAGAGGCACCATAGCGGTGGAATTTAAGAGTTGGAAGGCTGCTATTAAGAGGAGGGGAGTTGGTGAGAGGAAGAGCCTTTGGTTTCACTCAGTCCAAGAGGGCTGTGTGCGTGGAGCCCCCCCACACGGGAGATACATACTCCACACTCCGTTATCCGTCTACCTACGTCACTATTTGCCGTGGCTGTGACGGAAATATCTGCCTGTGATGCCCGTCTCTGTGTTCACCAATCTGCGCATCTGCCTACCTGTTATCCGTATATTCACTGTCTATTGTTTATAGTATTTCCGCGAGAAACTGGCGGGTGAGGTAGTGGTGGCTGGGGGGTCAGTTGCCCGCACCTGCCCTCATTCTCACTTTCCTCTCATATGTCAGCTATTTACTTCCTTTAAATTAATTTAATTGAATAATTGGATAATCCAATAAGGTCATAATAGTGTTAAGATTGTTTCGTTTTTATGATGATAACAAAGATATTGTATAAATACCATGGCACTTGACAACGTTGGAATACAACGATGTCAAGTGCCGTGATATTTATACAAAATATTTGATATTATCCAAAAAACGAAACAATTTTAACACTATATGACCTTATTGGATTATCCAATTATTTCATTAAATTCATTTAAAGGTAGTAAATAGCTGACATATGAAAGGAAGCGAGAGGTGTTGGGAGTGTGTGGCAAGGTGCGGGGCAGGACTGACCCTCCATACTATAGCTACACAGAGCGGACGGGGGGCGGGGGAGGGGGGCTGGATGAGGGAGGGGAGGCGGGTCACAAGTTGTGGGCTTCGTTGTAAGGTTCGGAGCTGCAGTGTGCCAGCTTCACGGTGATGACTTACTCGTGTGAAGCAAAGCAGGAGGAAAACTTTCACAGCGGCGGCTGGATCCCCTTTCCCTTCCCATACACTCTCCTTGCTCCAGCACCTCGACCCTCCTCTCCCTACACAGTTCTCCAGCGCCGTGCGTCTTGCACCTTGCACGACCCACGCGACCCGCAGTGGACGACGACCCTTGGGGACTCACTGACTGCCGCTTCTGCGTGGCCAGCTGGCACGACATTCAGCAGACCCGGGCCCACACTCGCTAACATTTCGGGACTCACACACCCTCATGTAGCAAGGCTTTCGTAGAGCTTGTGCTAGAGTTTGCATGGGAACTTTTACGCACGAGCTTGGTAACGGATTGCCAAATCTCGGGGCTTACACGCCCATATTCAATAAGGCGTTCGTAGTGGTTGTGTTGGTATTTCCATGGGTAGTTTTATGAGCCTGGTGATAGTGTGGCAAGGCTTCTGCACCAAGAATGTGAAGAACACTCGGGACTGCCCGACTAATGTCCTCTGTAGCCCATATTCTCAAACACTTCGGGATTTAGACACCCACAATTGATAAGTCTTCCGTAGAAGTTGTGTTGGTGTTTCTATGGGTAGTTTCACGAGCCTGGTGACAGTGTGCCAAGGCTTCTCCACCATGGCCGTGAAGAACACTCGCGGGAACCCGACTAATCAATCTCTTTCGCGGCCTCTCTTAACGCTCTGCATGAAGAAAGGCGTTGAATACGAGGCAGTTGAAAATTGATCAATTTGGTGATGGAGATTATGCTCAAGTTAAAAAGATGGCGGGACTCCACAACCGAACGCTTCAGTTTTTGCGGCTCGTCAAACGTTACCAAAATATACACAATTAGGATATAAGAACCGAGTGTTCTCCTACCGTGACATTACTGACTAGGTTATCTTGGGTCGGTCCCCTATAACAAGGTCAAGAGTATAGTTATTTTCTCGAGTTGGTTCAGAAACCATTTGGCTGAGATAATTTTCCTTTTAAAATTCGATCATTCTATGGGACTCACCTTCTCCACCGACACAGTGTCGCCCAGTCGAGATGGGGGAGGTTAAAGCCTAGTATCAGTGAGTCGCTGTTATTAAGTGACTGCCTTAAGACGCCAGTACATTTCAAGATCGGCATCGAGTGATTGCCTCGGAGGCCTGTAAGTGACAGATATATTTAAATTGACTTTTGCAGTGTTTACTCCGCACAAAATGTTCAACGTTACTGTTTCTAGGTGTTTTGTCAGTGGGTTTAAATAGCTTTTGACAAAAAGGGCGACACCACCACCTCTACGGTTTACACGATCATTGTTGAAGAATCTGTAGCCATCTATATTATATTCGGAACTAAATCAGCATTTGTTGTGTCGATAAATGTTTCGGTTAGAAAGCAATTATGTCAAAGTTTTCTGTCAGAGCAAAACATCGCAGTTCATCAAACTTGTTTTTTAGGCTACGCGCATTGAAACTAAGGACTCTTAGGTTATCTTGAAACGTGGCTTGGTAATAGAGGTGGTGGTACTGAAGGTTCAGTGTTACGAGTTTGTTGTGGTGTATGGTGTCTATGTTACACGGGCGGAGAGAGACTAGTCAGAGCTAATCCCGTCAGAATAAAAGATGTTACTGTTTGTGTTGCATTGTTTGAACTGAATTAAATGCATTCACCCACCGCAGGCTCAAGGGCAATGCAATGGAGATGAGCACCGAGCTTACGCGCAGTTATAGCACATGAGGCAAACTTTTATTCTCTGTTCACGCCAGATTAATCGGTGTGTTTGCGTCTGTGTTGATTTTGTGGAACATGAGAATTTTGTGATGTGTGTGTTTTGTGTGTGTGTGTGTGTGTGTGTGTGTGTGTGTGTGTGTCACTCATCATGGTCTCATCAAACACTGGACCCGATCCACACTCCTTCCACCCCTCCTCCTTCCTCCTCCTCCTCCTCCTCCTCCTCCTCCTCCTCCTCCTCCTCCTCCTCCTCCTTCTCCTTCTCTCTTCATTGCGTCCATTGTTTGACGTGTCCTGCTCTCGAGACTGCATTTCATCTATATAACATTAGAGAGAGAGAGAAAACACACACACACACACACACACACACACACACACACATACACACACACACACACACACACACACACACACACACACACACACACACACACACACACACACACACACACACACACACACACACCTTTTTTATTATCTTAAATCCCATCAGAACCAATCATCCAATCCTCTTGCTCCTCCTTCTCTTCCTTCTCTTCTTCCTCTTCCTCCTCCTCCTCCTCCTCCTCCTCTTTCTCCTCTTCCTTTTCTTCTTCCCCGTTTCTCTTCCTCCCATGATGCTCGCTTCCTATCTGCCGATGTTATACCCGCATTTTTCTGTTCCATCTTCTTCGCTAACCCAAAACCTCCCCAACCAGACCCATCCTGAGAGCGAATTTCATGACGTGATATAAGTTGGCGTGGTTTATGGCTGAATAAAGGTAAGAAATGTGAGAACTCAGTTGCCAGGCGTGCTCGTATTTACACACACACACACACACACACACACACACACACACACACACACGCACACACACACAGTTAGGTGTCAAAGGTCTGTTCATAGGCGATGCTTGTGCTCTGCTGCTATTCTGGTGACATCAATATAGTAGTGACACAGGAGAGAGACAGCTGTGTGGAAAATGACGATAACATGGCAGCCTTACACTTCTGGGAAAGGGCACGTATGAATGGAGGAAGACTATGAATGGAGGTTAGAAGGAAGGTAAGGAATTACGAAAGGAAAAAAAATGGTCTGCTGTTTCTTGCTGGTGATAGAACAGAGACGGTGGGAGTGACAGCTATGTGGAAAAAAAATGGCACAAACCATAACACGTAGGAAAGGAGTGAACGGATGAAGACAAGCGAAGGGAGGCCAGGAAGGAAGGGAAGCAATTAGTTAAGGAAAATGTGGTCTGCTGGTGTTCCTGGTGTCATCAATAAAGCAGTGATGGCAGGAGTGACATCTATGTGGAAAACGACAGAAAATAACACTTGAGAAAAAGTGAATGGAAGAAAGCAAGTGAAAGAAGGTCAGGAAAGAAGGAAGGAATTACTGAAGGAAAAATTGCTCCCTCTGTTGTTCTAGAGACATGAATAAAATAGTGATGACATGAGTGACAGCTATGTGAAAAAACGACAGAAAAAATGACACTTAAGAAAAAGGGAATGGAAGAAAGCAAGTGAAAGAGGGTCAGGAAGGAAGGAAGGAATTACTGAAGGAAAAGTTGTCTGCTGTTGTGCACCTGGTGACATCAATAGAATAGTGTTTACAGGGTGACAGCTAAGTATTGAAAAAAATGAAAGAAAACATGAGACGGAAGAAATGAGTGAATGGAAAGCCAAGTGAAGAAGGTCAGGAAGGAAGGGAAGAATTACTGGACGAAAAAGTGGTCTGCTGTTTTTGCTGGTGACGTCAATAGAGCAGTGAGGACATGAGTGACGGCTATGGAAGAAATGACATAAAATAACACGTAAAAAAGTGAACAGAAGAAGCAAGTGAAAGAGTGTCAGGAACGAAGGAAAGGAATTGCGGAGGAAAAGTGGAGAAAAGAAAAAGAAAAACACACTAGCCAAATCTTTACCGCTGTCTGCCTTCAAAGAGAATCAGGAGTGCGTGTGTCTAGTGGGAAAGGGTGCGTGCATGCGTGCAACAGCTGACGATCACGAGTCAGCATGACCAGACCGTTGGGTGAAAGATACCTCCCATCCTCGCACTTCACCACCACCACCAGCCTCACCAGCATCCCTCCACCATTCATCTCCGCGCCTATCACGGCCTCTTCCCTCCATATCTGGCTGGCTTACAGGGCAGGGTCAGACAGGGCTCAAGCCATGTAATTCGGGCACTCTAGATGGAAAGAAGACTCATAACGGAAGTGAAGACGTATAAGAGAGCTTTGTCCCCTAATGACTGACACCGGCCAACCGTCAATGAAAGAGAGATATGGAGACAGGATGCTGCGAGGAGGATGAAAGGAAGATAGAGAGAGATATGAAGGAAGTATGGAAGAAGGAGAGAAGAAAAGAAAGGATAGAGGGAAAGAGAGGTATAAAGGAAGGCAGGGGAAGAAAGGAAGAGAGAGGGAGAAAAGGATGGGTAAAAAAGAGAGATAGAGACATTTGAAAGGATGTAAGGAAGAGGAAGGAAAAGAAGATTGAAGGGCAAGGAGTGAAAGAAAGAAAGGAGTGAAGGAAGGTGGAAAAGAAAAAGTGAGAGAGAAAAATGATTGGTAAAGGAGAAAGATGGCAGATGAAAGAAAATAGGAAGATGAAGGAAAGAATAAAGAAAAGATACCAGAAAGAAGATGAAAGGAAGAGGAAGGAAGAAAGGAAGAGAAGAAGAAAAGATGGGAAGAAAAAGAAATTGAAGAGAAGAGAAAATGATGTATAAAATAAGAGATAAGAGAGAGATGAAAGAAAATAGGAAAGATAAATAAGACAAAAAGAAAAGTCTGGAAGGAAGAAGAAGATTGAAAGGAAATAAGGGAAGAAAGGAAGGGAGAGAAGAAAGGATTGGAAGGAATAGAGACGTTAAAGAAGAGAAAAGATGGGTAAAAAAGAAGAGATGACAGAGATGAAGAGAAACAGGGAAGAGAAAGAAGAGAAAAAGGAAAGTCTGGAAGGAAGAAGAATATTGAAGGGAAAGAGGGGAAGGATTGGAAAGGAGAGAGACAGTTAAAGATGGGTAAAAAAGGGAGATGAGAGAGATGAAAGAAAATAGGAAAGGGGAAGGAGAGAAGAAAGAAAGATGCAGAAAAAGACAGAAGGGAAAAGAGGGAGGAAAGAAAGCGCGAGCAGACAGGACTGGAAGGAAAAGAGACGCTAAAGAAGAGAAATGATAAGTAAAAAAAAGAGATGGAAGGGATGAAAGAAAATGTGGAAGAGGAAGAACAGAAGAAAGAAAGGATGGAAGAAAGATAAAGTTAAAGGGGAAGGAGGGAAGAAAGGATGGAAAGGAAAAGAGAAGTGAGGGAAGGGAAAATAATTGATAAAGGAAGGGGAGGGAGAGAGAAAGGAGAAGACATAAAAAAGAGGTAGGTAAAGAAGGAAGGAGGGAAAAGAAATGGAAGAAAATGAAAAGGGAGGGAAAAGTAAAGGGAAAGAAGAAAGGAAGGAGGGAAGACATAAAGAACGGTGGGGAGAAGGAAGGGTAGAAAACAAAGAAAGGAAGAGATGTGCGGGAAGAGGAAGAATAAAGCACACACACACACACTCACACACACACACACACACACACACACACACACACACCGAATCTAGAGCTGGTTCAAACAAGGATCATTCATGGGTTTCTAGATGAGATGAATAAAAATAGAAATGCTTGATGATATTTTAATGACGATTAAAAAAAGGAAATGGAATTGGACAAGGCAGGTCATATGCGTAGGACTGACGACAAATGGGTAACCGAATAATAGAATGGCAACCCGGATTTGGTAGGAGATAGGGCAGACAGGGAACCAGGCGGAGAGATGGGGTCGGAGCATTTGCCGGAGCATGATGAATAGTACGGCGGATAAGTGTCAAATATTACAGGAATTGTGGGTTTTGTGGTAAAAGCACCGAAATTGGCATAAATCATGGTGAGTATATATGAATTGAATCTTGCTACAATACCAAACCAGATTTTCAGCTGGATTGAAATTATGACCACAAATCCAATTTGGCCGCCATCGCTTTAGTCAGAAAACAAAAATCTCCATATCTTTGTCAATAAATGAAATGGGATAATAAATGAGATGTCTACATCTATGTTTTTAATACCTGGAGAGCCAACTACAATCTCATATTTGACATACAGGGCCTAAAAGGCTTCAACGAGAGAAAAACGTGGCAAGGGGATGCGAAGGCGGGTGGCATCCACAAGTACTGTTTCAGGAAATTGGCAGGAGTTTCTACATGTCCCAGAAAACCAATCTGAACTCTTCGAGTACTAGCAACTCAGGCAGCAGGGAATCTATCAATAGAGAAGGAAGTCTTTCTGACCTGCAAGCAAAATGTCCTCACGTGCTCCATCCATCGAGACCTTTCGGCACCGTCTCCTTGCACACAAGAGGAAGCAGATTCTCGGATGTTTCTGCCTGTAGCAGATGCGATCGTCAAAGGCTACCAGAAAGTGATGATTCGAACTGTCGATAGCGATGTCCTGGTTCTGGCTGTGTATAGTGCCTCGTTCGCAAAACAAACCAAAATATGGGTGGCATTTGGCGTGGGGAACAAGAAGCGATACATCCCTGCACACAAGATTGCAGACAAAATGGGAAACGTACGATCGAGAGCACTCCCGCTGGTTCACGCCTTCACAGGGAGTGATACAGTTTCATCGTTTGGTGGTAAAAGCAAGAAAGCGGCCTTTCAAGTGTGGAACTCGGCACCTAAATTGACTCCAGTCTTTGCTCATTACATGATCTCTCCAGAAGAGTTTGACGAGACGAAGATGGCAGCATTTGAGAAGTTTGTTATCCTCCTCTATGACCGGACATGCTCTGAAATCAGTGTTGATGCAGCCACAACAAAAGCGAGGACAATCGATGCCATTCCTCCAACTCGAGCTGCACTGTTCCAACATACAAAGCGGGCGATACAGCAAGCTGGATTCATATGGGGTCAAATGAATGAGCGATCTCCAGCAGTGCCAACACCAAGTTCATGGGGATGGAGAAGAAACAAGGCAATGAAATGGGAGCCTAATTGGACAGAACTTCCCGAAGCTGCATTGTCTTGTTCAGAACTGATTCAGTTTGCATGCCAAAAAGGATACAGTGGACGCTGCAAGTGTCTAAAGGCAGCTCTAAAGTGCACCGCGATGTGTCGATGTGGAGGCATGTGCGGACAAATCGAAAACCATGAGATTACTTGACATACCAGATCACTGGACTCATCAATGTGCATGTGTGTGGAAGTTGGATTCTGAACTGTTGAAGTATTCACATAATTTCATCTCCTGATATTCATGCAATTTTTGTTATGTTTATGCTCGTGATATTGTTTGATGTGTTTATTTTATGTGACATCTTGCTGCATATGAAGTATTCTAGTGCTGGAGTCTGAATTTGTTTGCAACAGTTTTGCTTTTTTGTGATATTACTATTTTTATTTTGTGTCAAATCTTGTCGATATCTTGTCTTCACTGGAGTCAGATTTTTTTGCAACATTTTTACAATATTGAGAAGTGCTTCAAATTATTTGTGAATTTTTGTCAATGTGTTGCTGCAGAACAGTATTATTCAACACATACCAATACGTATCTGATATGACGATTCACTCCGCTTGTTTTCCAGTGACTATTTTCAGCTGTGTGGAACATTACCCATTTGAAAGTACCAATGTTTGGAATTAAGTTGAATTTGGGTATTCATAAATGATAACAATTTGTCAAAATCATAAATTGTTTTTTTTATCCCATACCTACTTGTTGGAAAATGATCGACTATGGCTATGTTGGAATTTTGCACATTTTGGATGGAAATATGCAAAATCTGAGTGTGTAATTGACTTCTCCAGGCATTAAAACATAGGTATAGACAACTCATTTTCTATCCTACATCAAATATTGACAAAGATATGGCGATTTTTGGGTTTGCGGTCATAATTTCAATCAAGCTGAAAATCTGGCTTGGTATTGTAGTTAAATTCAATTCATATATACTCAGCATGATCTATGGCAATTTTGGTGCTTTTACCACAAAACTCACAATTTGTCCACATATCTGCCACACTAGAAGTGGTACACAAACATCAGAGTTGGAGAACATTAGGAAAGGCCTTCTTCACAGTGGTTGTACTGACTGATGCTAATGGTGATGATAGTAGGATGTTACTTATATGGCAGTGTCACGACATAGTTTCAGTGAAGGATAATTACAAACTCCGCGTTGAGAGAGAGAGAGAGATTAAATTTATCAGTAGTTATGCTTTAACAATCTTTCTCCAACTAAAAATAGAGATACATAACCATCAACTTTTGTACAGTCAAGCGGGTAGGAGGTGGAGGTGGAGGTGGAGGAGGAGGAGGAGAAGGAGGAGGAGGAGGTGGAGGAGGAGGAAGAAGAAGAAAAAGAAGAGGAAGAAGAAGAAAAGGAAGAAGAAGAAGAAAAGGAAGAAGAAGAAGAAGAAGAAGAAGAAGAAGAAGAAGAAGAAGAAGAAGAAAAAAAAAGAAGAGGAAGAAGAGAAGGAGGAGGAGGAGGAAACATGGAAACATGGACTAGCAGGCAGCAGAAGCCTGTTGGTTCATTACTAGGCTGCCTGCGTTCAGTGATTCAATCAATCCGTTTGCCATAGGAGTGGCTTGCAGGGAAGGATTAAAGCACTTGTGTATCTATTCTTGGGAACGTTCAGTTCACTCCCGATGCAGCAAAGTGGCGATCAATGCGTTTCTTGAAGGAGTTGATGGTCTCTGCGCTAACCACTTCTGCAGGAAGGCTGTTCCAGTGGCGAACAACTCTATTCGAGAAATAACTCCTGCCGATGTCGGTATTGCATCGCTTTGCTTGAATTGTTTTTCCGTTGTTTCTTGTTCTCAGGTTGGTTTGTAGCGTGAAGAGTTTGGAGTGATCAACGTTGCTGAGCTTGTTCAGGTACTTAAAGACTTGTATCATGTCTCCCCGCAGGCGTCTCTTTTCCAACGTGAAGAGGTTGAGTCGCTCGAGTCGCTCTTCATAGGGCTTCGTCCTCAGTGATGGTATCATCTTCGTGGCGCGGCGCTGTACTCTCTCAAGTAATTCAATGTCTTTCCTGTAATTAGGAGACCAGAATTGCACGGCGTATTCCAGGTGGGGCTTTACCAGCGAATTGTACAAGGATAACATAACTCCCGGCGTCTTGTATTCGAAGTTCCGCGACATGAACCCAAGGAGGAGGAGGAGGGGAAAGAGGAGGAGAGACATAAAAGTTGGAACACAAATGAGGAAGGAGAAAAAGGGAGTAATAGAAGTATGGTAATGGGAAGCGTAGAAAAAGACACACTGATCCCTTCCCATTTCCTTTCTTCTCTTATGCATCTCTTCCCTCCCTTTATCAATTTTCTTCCTTCCTTCCTTTTCCTTATTTCTTTCTCTCCCCTTTCCTTCTCTCCCCTACCCCAACCTTCCTTCCTTTCTGTTCCCATCCCATCTTCGTGTTTCCCAACCTTATTTTTTTTCCTTCTTCTCCTCACTCCTACCTTCCCTTCCCCTCTCATCCCATTGTTCTGTTTTCCTCCCTATAATTCCCTTCCCTTCTCCTTTTCCATACCTTTCCTTCCCTTCTCATCCCATTGTTCTGTTTTCCTCCCTATAATTCCCTTCCCTTCTCCTTTTCCATACCTTTCCTTCCCTTCTCATCCCATTGTTCTGTTTTCCTCCCTATAATTCCCTTCCCTTCTCCTTTTCCATACCTTTCCTTCCCTTCTCATCCCATTGTTCTGTTTTCCTCCCTATAATTCCCTTCCCTTCTCCTTTTCCATACCTTTCCTTCCCTTCTCATCCCATTGTTCTGTTTTCCTCCCTATAATTCCCTTCCCTTCTCCTTTTCCCTGCCTTTCCTTCCCTTCTCATCCCATTTATATTTTTCTCTCCCTATTATTTCCCCTTCCTACCCTTTTTAATTCTGTTTTCCTGTACTCCTACGGCTCAGTTTCTCTATATTCTGTTAACCGTTTTAATTTGTTTCGACTTCCCGTTTTTTCATGCCAGTGTTTCACTCTCGGGACAAAAAAAAAACAAAAAAAAAAACCAGGTTTCATCAACGTAATTGCTTTCTTCGGATGTTCACTTTTTGTTTTTTTTTGTTTTTGTTTTTAATACTGAAGCTTTTTTCTTGACCGAGCGTTCTTCACCTTCGTGTCATCATATCATAGCCGAGTTTTTTTTTTTTTTTTTTTTTTGCATATTCGAGTTTTTTTTTTACATTTGAGTTTTTTTTTACATATTCGAGTATTTTTTGCATATTCGAGTTTTTTACATTTATTGTTTTTACATAATCGAGTATTTTTTTACATATTCGATTTTTTTACATTTATTGTTTTTACATAATCGAGTATTTTTTTACATATTCGATTTTTTTACATTTATTGTTTTTACATAATCGAGTACTTTTTTACATATTCGTGTTTTTTGACATTCGATTTTTTTGGGGACATTCGAGTTTTATTTTTACTTTTTTTAACATTATTTTTTTTTACATTCGAGTTCATTTTTTTTGCATGTTCGGTTATTTTTGACATTCGAGTTTTTTTTTTAGATATACTCGATTTTTTTTTTACATATTCGCTTTCTTTCACATCGATCTTTTTTACTTTTGAGATTTTTTTTTGACATTCGAGTTTTTTTGGCATTCGATTCTTTTTTTACATATTCGAATTTTTTTGGTATTCGTTTTTTTGACTTACTAGTATTCGAAAAAAAATTGACACGATTTTATTTTTGACATTCGAGATTTTTTTTGACATTCGAATTTTTGAGGGATACGTGTTCGAGTTTTTTTGACATGAGTTTTTTTGCATATATATTCTTTTTTTTACATATTCGATTTTTTTGTATTCCTTTTTTGTGACATTCGATTTTTTTGACATTTGTTATTTCTTTTATATTCGATTTTTTTTATATCTATTTTTATTGGACATAACTATTCGTTTTTCTTGACATATTGGATGTTTTTTGAGCTACCTTTCCTCCACCTTCGCGTCATCTTAATATTCAGACAGTTATTATTTTTTCCCCGCACAAAAGTCGCATCTTATTTTCCTCCCCAAGCGTTATTCCGCCTTCGTGTCATCTATACATATCCAAGACGTATTGCTATTATTTTTTGCCCCGCACACAACTCGCATCGCCTCAGATCATCGTTTATTATATTTCTTTTTACCTCCGTTACCTGACAGTTATTTATTTCAGGCTGCAATAGTTTTTTTGTTATCTTTCTTAATTCAGATCTTTTTTTTTTTCCCTCAGTGTTTGACCGCTTTTTTTTCTTCTTCAATATAATAGTTTTTTTTTTCGTTCTCGTCCCTATCCCCAGTTTATATTTCGCGAGAGCAATGAAGACGCAGCTCAGAATGTCGCTTGTAGCCGCGCCCACTAATAATGGAAGCGGGAATGCATATATGACCCCGCACGCCACGCAGCGCTGCACGCAGCCTGCACGTACGTAACACCCACACACACACACACACACACACAAACACACCGCTCCGGTAGCTCAATCGGCTAGAGCACCGCGCTGCAAGGCTTCACGGCTAAACAGGCGGCGATTCAGGCCGCTCAAACCGGATTTTTTCCGATGACTAAGAGTGGTTACTGTTCCCCCTTGAGCAATGGGGGTGGGTGTGGTGTATGAGTTCTAGCAGTACCGAGATCGACGATAATGAGCATGCACTTGCTCGTGTCGGGAGGTACCTGCTGGCAGCAAGTCAATTCGTGATCAGGCCGTTGTGAATTTCATACACACACACACACACACACACACACACACACACACACACACATATACGCATGCACACACACATCCCCCACACACCCACACACACACACTACTGCGCTCATGGACACGAGCCCGGAGACTGTGTGTGTGTAGATTGCGTGTGTGTATGCGTGTGTGCGTGCTGCGCTAAACATAGCTGCACACCACTTTCAACACCACCGACAATACAACCGCTGCTAGCACTGCTCAAAATTTGCATAGCTTTGATCTGCCATAGCGCTTACACACACACACCACACACACACACACACACACACACACACACACACACACACACACACACACACACACACACACACACTCACACACACAGACACCGTTACGATAGCTCAGTAGTTAAAACAATGCGCTGCCAGGTTTCGCGGCCTGGCAGGCTAGGTTTGAGCCCCGCTCAGGCCGGAAATTTTCCATTGATAAGGAACGGTTACTGCCTCCCCCCCTTGAGCAAGGGAGAGAGAGAGGGGGGGTGAAGGTCTAGCACAACAGTTCCCAGAGATCTATTATAAATAATGAGCCTTCTCTAATCGAACGGGTACTTGCCGGCGATGACAGAGTCAATTCGTGTCCAGGCCGTTGTAGATTACACACACACACACACACACACACACACACACACACACACACACACACACACACACACACACACACACACACACACACACACACACACACACACACACACACAAACACACACACACGCACACACAAGTATAACGTTACAATTCAAAAAGTTAATCTTTCCTTCACGTTTCCTCCTCTCTTCACTGTTTAATCACTGCCACTTGCTCAGGTAACAGCGTAATTTTGTACCGCGCTGTTCTGTCGGTTACACTCAATACACAACTCAACGTTAGAGGTCACCAGTCACAGTTTAAATTAATCTTTCTCAGTACTACTTAATCCCGTACGTTTTCACCGCTTTTCTACCAAAGCTCCGTGCTCAGGTTTCGGTAGCAATAGAGAACGATCAAGTTTTCCTCGTATTTTACCTTTCTCCGTCACTTTTTGAAAACTTTAACTTTTAACCACCAACAAATCATCTACAGGTAATATTTCAGGTAAAGACGAGGGGGTTAGCGCTACAAGTCAGTGCCACTTACCCGAGTAAAGATTGAGACTTCAATTGTACCCTTCAACCTGCCGAAAGCACACGTACTCATAAAGCAATCACTTGCAGGTAAGATTTCAGGTAACGACGAAGAGGTTAGCGTTAGAAATCACAGTCACATACCCTAGTAACGATAAAAGTTTCAGTCGTTACTCCCATCAACACCTTTTGCGTCACCTGCTCAAAACATACGAAGACCCACTAATTAAGCACTCACAGGTAACAGTTCAGGTGTAGGTCAAGTGCTAAGGTTTACAGTGAGTCAGTGAGTGGTTTACCGCAGAAGGACAGAGGCGAGTGAGCGAAAGCGGGGAGAGAGAGAGAGACGCGATGTCCCCTCACTTCCTAACACAACTGGTTCGGGTTGGCGTGGTGTACCGCCTCGCCGCTCTCTCCCTTCCTCTCTCCTGCACTTGCTCTCTCCTCGCGCCCTCCTCCTCTGCCCATGCGTCTCCCGCGATACCTCACCCCCGTCTCAGAGGAGCTTGCTACTGGTCTTATTGTGTCATATCTTTTCCTGGTATTTTTTCTTTGGCTTCTCCCCCTTATTTCCTACTTCTCCTTTTCCTTTTTTTTCTGTTCATATATTTTTATCTTTACCTTCTCGTACTCAGACTTTTCTTTTCCCTTTTTCCTCTTCCTCCTCCTCCTTTTCTTCCTATTCAGGTATTTTTTTCTTTAACTTTTTATACTCATTTCCTTTTATATTTTGTAGGTGTCTTCTGCTTTTCCTCCACCTCCTCCTCCTCTTCTTCCTATTCAGATATTTTCCCTTTCAACCTCCTCAACATCCTCCTCATCTTTTCCTTTTATTCTTTTAGGTTGTTCTTCCTTTTTTCTCCTCCTCCTCCTCTTCTTCTTCCTATTCATTAATTTCTTTCTTTAACTTTGCTTACCCCTCATATTTTCACTTTATTTTTCGTTGGTTTCTTTTCCCTTTGTCCTCCTCCTCCTCCTCCTCCTCCTCCTCCTCCTCTTTTTCCTATTCAGATATTTTCTTCCTCAACCTTCTCATTTTCCTCATCTTTTCTTTTCATTTTCCTTCAGTTTCTCTACCCTAATTCCTCCTCCAAATCCCTCTCCTCTTCCTACGTAGATATTCTCTTCCCCTACGTTCTCCTCCTCCTCCTCCTCTTCCTCCTCCTCCTCTTCATCCTATTCAGGTATTCTCTTCCACCACCTTCTCCTCCTCCTCCTCCTCTTCCTATTCAAATATTCCCGTCCTCTGCCTTCTCCTTCACTTCCTTCACTTCCTATTCAGATATTCTCCTATTCAATACATCTATACCACCTTTTCTTTTGTAGGTCCCGTCCTTCTTTTTCTATTTTCTTTCTCCTACTTTATTTTCCTTTTCCATAGCTTACCTTTCATTATCTTTGCCGTGCTGTTCATTCTTCTTTCTTCTCTTTTACAATTATTTAGTTTTCGTTCTGTTTTTCATTTGCTTTCTTAATCCATGCCTTCGTTACATCTTCTGGTCACTTTCTTTTCCTTTTACACTCTGCTGCTTAACATCTTGACGATAAAGAAAAGGAACCGTGTGTATTTAGTCTGGCGCTGTGTACAGGCGAGAGAGAGAGAGAGAGAGACTCATTATATTTTCTGTTTCTGTATTTTCATTTATCTGCACATTTCGTTTTGATCCTGAACTCCCCACACACACACACACACACACACATACACAGCATCGTTCTCTCCCTTCCTGGCTCTCTCCCCTGTTCTACCTTTCCTTTCTTCCCTTCATCTTTACCTCTCCCTTCTTCCCTCATTTTCTCTCTCTCTCTTTTCCCCGTACTCCCTTCTGTGCCCCGAAGCAAAGCACTTAGTTAAGCGAGCATTTTCTTCGCGCGCATGCGAGCACACACACACACACATACAATCACACACACACACACACACACACACACACACACACACACACACACACACACACACACACACACACACATACACACACACACAGACACACACACGAGCGCGCGTGCGCGCAAGCACATTCAGTTAAGGTATTAATTAGTGTCATTGATTGGCTTAGACTTCTCTCTCACTTTGTTATAATTTTTTTTAACTTATTTTCGTACGTGTGTGTGTGTGTGTGTGTGTGTGTGTGTGTGTGTGTGTGTGTGTGTGTGTGTGTGTATGTGTGTGTGTGTGTGTGTGTGTAAAAATAATAATAAAAGTTGCCTGTGTTTATTTACGTATTTTACTTTGTCATTCGCCTCTACTTTCCATTCGGCCCTAAATATCATGGATTCAGGCTCTAGTTAACATATTACACGCGAATATTCACCGAAAATTATTTATGTATATCAGGCTTTCATAATGGAAAATTTGTTCTCGCGCGCCATTTTCCTTTAAAAATAATTACAGGCGTACTGCAGCATTTCGCGTACATAACAAAGCCCGGGAGAAAAGTCCTACAACACTCGCAGCATTTTCCTCCAACACAGACAAAAACACGAACAAACGGAACAAAAGGAACACGGCGGAGAAACTGCGAACCGTGTATGGTAGGAGAGCATATTAGTCTTTCGTTCTCTCTCTCTCTCTCTCTCTCTCTCTCTCTCTCTCTCTCTCTCTCTCTCTCTCTCTCTCTCTCTCTCTCTCTCTCTCTCTCTCTCTCTCTCTCTCTCTCTCTCTCTCTCTCTCTCTCTCTCTCTCTCTCTCTCTCTCTCTCTCTCTCTCTCTCTCTCTCTCTCTCTCTCTTTATTTTATTTTTATTTAAATATAGATACATGTATACTATTTACAAACCCAAAGGTGCACTGTCGTGTGCTGCCTATTCAAATGGCAGAATAAACTCTATATAAAAAATAACTACATAAACTATAAAAAAATATATCTACAAAAATAACATACAATACAGGATACATTTGTGTACGCACTGCAGTCGTGTCACTGCTCCACCAGTGTTGGGCCGACAGTTTTATTTTTTGGGTGTTTGGTGTTTGGTACACAGGCCGTGAGCATGTTCCACATCCGGCAGACTCTTCCCGAAAAGGTTCGTTGGTGCTGGCTGGTACGGGAACGCGGCACCACCACTGCGTCACCACGGAATAGCACCGTTCTCGTGTCCCGCGTGGTGACTCTCGGAGGTTGGCGTAGGCCCGCCAGATGTGGCACTCCTTGCACTTATGCCTTGTGAAGCACCATAAGAGCAGCTACGTCCCTGCGGTGTTCCAGAGAGTCGACGGAGCTGAAAGTTTCCTGCCTGGTTGGGGGGGTCTGCCACATCCATCAGTCGCAGTGCCCGTCTCTGGATGGCGTCGAGTCTCCCGCTGTGCGAGGCAGCAAATGACATCCAAGAGAGGGCAACATACTCTAAGTAAGGCCGTATCTGGGCATTGTAGAGCAACAACCTCCCTTTTCTGTCGAGGAAGCTGGCCACCCTTCGCAGGCAGGAGACTCTGTGGGAGGCCTTTTGGGCAATGTGTTTGATGTGACTGTCAAACCGTAGCCCTCGATCCACTTTCACTCCCAGAATCTTGACGGATTCCTGGAGTGGGAGGGGGATACCGCCAGAGCTTAGCTTCCCCTCCACTGCTGGCCCGGCAGTGGGGTATCGAGAGACCACCATTGCCCGGGTCTTCTCTGGGGCAAAGGTCACCTGCCAGCGGGCACCCCACTCCTGTAGCACCCTCAGCTGCTGATTGATCTCGTCAGCAGCTCGCCCACTGTCTTGTCGAGGGTAGGTGCAGGAGAGAGTGCAGTCATCAGCGTAAGTTGAGACTGCTGGCAGCTGCCGGAGAAGGTCGTCCACATATATGTTCCACAGAACTGGCCCCAGCACTGAGCCCTGTGGCACTGATGCCTCCACTGGCAAGGAGTCGGACGTCTGCCCGTTCACGACAACCTGGAGGGTCCTTCCTTGAAGGTAGTCTCGCAGGAGCTGAAGGAGATCGCCTTGAATGCCCTTTGCACGGAGTTTTTCAAGGAGACCTCCGTGTCACACCCTGTCAAAGGGTCTCTCTCTCTCTCTCTCTCTCTCTCTCTCTCTCTCTCTCTCTCTCTCTCTCTCTCTCTCTCTCTCTCTCTCTCTCTCTCTCTCTCTCTCTCTCTCTCTCTCTCTCTCTCTCTCTCTCTCTCTCTCTCTCTCTCTCTCTCTCTCTCTCTCTCTCTCTCTCTCTCTCTCTCTCTCTCTCTCTCTCTCTCTCTCTCTCTCTCTCTCTCTCTCTCTCTCTCTCTCTCTCATTGCAAACACGGCGTCAGCTGATCACATACACACACACACACACACACACACACACACACAGAGAGAGATAGAGAGAGAGTTCGTCTGTGTGCTTGTGTCAGCGTCGTGTAACAGTTGGTCTCTTCTTCAAACTATATTCAGCATTAGTTAGACCTCATCTTGACTATGCGGCTCAGTTCTGGTCACCTTACTATAGAATGGATATCAAAATGTTAGAATCGGTGCAGAGGAGGATGACTAAGATGATTCAGGGGTTGAGAAACTTGCCATACGAGGAAAGACTCAAACAGTTAAACTTGCATTCTCTAGAAAGGCGAAGGGTGCGTGGAGACATGATCGAGGTTTATAAATGGATGAAGGGCTTTAATAAGGGAGACATTCATAAGGTTTTGTTGGTAAGAGAACCGGGTAGGACACGAAGTAACGGGTTTAAACTGGATAAATTCAGATTCAACAGGGACATAGGCAAAAATTGGTTTACTAACAGGGTGGTGGATGAGTGGAATAGGCTTAGCAGTCATGTGGTGAGTGCCAATACAATTGTCACATTCAAAAATAGACTAGATAAATTCATGGACAGCGATATTAGGTGGGGTTAGATACACGGGAGCTTAGGGTCATAGGAGCTGCCTCGTACAGGCCTACCGGCCTCTTGCAGACTCCTGCGTTCTTATGTTCTTATGTTCTTATGTTCGCTGTAATATTCCGGCGGACAGTTACTCGCGTCCTTGTGTGGTGTGTGTCACTGTATTATTCCGCCTGACTATCACCCGCGTCGTTGTGTGTGGGGTGTATTTTTAGATCCCCTCCAGCGAACGAGCGGCGGAGGCGGCGTTGAAGGCGGCCTTGGTTCAGACAGGATTGAAAGAGTGAGTGAGGGAGGGGAAGGAAAGGAAAATATAAAGCGTCAAGCGTCAATATACAGACAGCACTTTATTCTGTTCCCTCTCCCTCTCTCTTCGGTTTTCTGTTTTTATATTTTTTAGTTTGCCGCGTGAAGTATGTCGAAATTATGTGACGCTTTCAATTTGATGTTACGTGTGATTTCTGTTCGTGGTATTTGCCTTTGTTTATGGTGTCATTTTGTAGTAGCAGTATCTTTTTATTTTTTTATTTTTTTTACAGAAAAGGTAGAGCTCAAGAGGAGCAATAAATGGGAGAAAAAGTCCGCTAATCACTCTCTTATAAAAGAAGTATAGATGGATGACCAAAAGAGAGGGTAATTTCGGATGAAGAGAAGTAGTAGTAGTAGTAGTAGTAGTAATCGTAATAGTAGTAGTAATCGTAATAGTAGTAGTAGTAGTAGTAATCGTAATCGTAATAGTAGTAGTAGTAGTAGTAGTAGTAGTAGTAGTAGTAGTAGTAGTAGTAGTAGTAGTAGTAGTAGTAGTAGTAGCAGTAGTAGTAGTAGTAGTAGTAGTAGTAGTAGTAGTAGTCGTGATAGTAGTAGTAGTTGTAGTAGTAGTAGTAGTAGTAGTAGTAGTAGTAGTAGTAGTAGTAATCGTAATCGTAATAGTAGTAGTAGTGGTAGTAGGTCACTAAGGAATGAAATCTCCAAAAACAGAGAAGGAAAACAGAGAGACACTCTGAGTGACCTAATGAGAGAACTCCCAGAAGACACAAGGAGGAGGACAGATATTGCACAGGAAGTGGGCGCTTCAAACTGGCTAACCACACTACCTATCAGGGCAAAAGGCTTCAACTTAAACAAAAAAGAATTTACTGATGCCCTTGCCCTCAGGTATGGCTGGCCAGTGGATGGGCTCCCAAACATGTGTAACTGTGGCTCACCCTTCAACCAAAATCATGCCATGACATGCAAGAGAGGAGGTTTCGTCTGCATGAGACATGATGAAGTAAGAGACGTAACAGCTCAGATGCTGAAAGAAGTCTGCCACGACGTGACTGTGGAACCCATGCTGCTCCCTCTGCAAGGCGAACACCTCGCCAGACGCACCGCTAATGTTTCGAACGAAGCACGAGTGGATGTTAGCGCCAGGGTTTTGGACTCGTGGAGATAGGGCATATTTTGACATAAGGATCTTTGATCCCATGGCCCATTGCCACAGAGACCTGACCCTTGATGCAGCCCACAGAAGAAACGAACAAGAGAAGAACAGAGCATATGAAGAAAGAATACAGAATGTGGACCAGGGCTCCTTCACCCCGGTAGTATTCACGACGGCAGGAGGGATGGGACCAAGGGCGCAGAGCTTCTACGCAAGACTCGCCGAAACACTGGCGGATAAGAAACAACAGCCAAGAAGCAGTGTGGTCGCCTGGATGAGATGCAGGCTGTCCTTCTCCCTCCTGAGGTCAGCCTTGGTCTGCCTGAGAGGAACCAGGTCACCTGCACCCAAAACCACCCGCATTGCTGACCTGGACTTTGAGGCGACGGTGGTTGATAGTCGTATCAACCACAAGCTCTGTTAGCTTAAAAATAAAATGTTTAGTAAAGTTTGTAATATTAAATAAAGATGGTTGTCGGCCACAGTCATTGGCGGGGTGGGGCCAATGAATTGCTTTGTGAAAGGATAAGAGAAAATATACCGCTCACAACGCAACTCTAATAGATGGAGGCCCAGTAGTAGTAGTGGTAGTAGTAGTAGTCGTAGTAGTAGTAGTAGTAATCGTAATCGTAATCGTAATAGTAGTAGTAGTTGTAGTAGTAGTAGTAGTAGTAGTAGTAGTAGTAGTAGTAGTAGTAATCGTAATAGTAGTAGTAGTAGTAGTAGTAGTAGTAGTAGTAGTAGTACTGAGAGAGGGGGGAGGCGTTGGCTGAGTGGTTAGCGTGCGGGTCCCGCATTTACCGCGTTCTGGACGACGCGGGTTCGAATCCGCCACTGCTACCTGGGATTTTTCAGTCACCGCCGAGTGGCCTACGACTACCCATATGTTGTCTTGAAGACCACCCATCAACCCGGACTCTAGAGGAACCGTCCAAGTGAATAAAAAACGAGCTCCGGGGGGGGCAGCATGAGCCAAGAAAAGATGGCGCCACTATACTCGTAAAACACTTGCCCGCGCCATGACGGGCTGGGGCCGACCACCAACCCAGGCAATTCTTTTGTACCATTTTTTCACCTCTGCACAAACAAAAACATATCCCCTTTTTGCTGTCCACAAAGCCGCACAAAAGTCTTCCTATTTATAGTAAAGAAGGATTACCACAACACCCTTTCTTCCTGCGGCCTAGTCAATCCCTCTTCTTGCGGCCTTGTGTATTCTTAGCCTTTAGCAGCCCCCTTCTACCGCCCCTTCCTACCCAGCACAAACTAGAACACATTCCCTTTAGTGGCTGCAGGCGGGGTTTAAATGACCGGCCAGCCCCACACCGCGGCTGTCCATCAGGAAAACTGGGTTACGGGCCGCCTAGGAGATGAAAGAACGGGAGAGGAACGCGGGGCGAAGGGAAATGGTGGAGTCTTCGTTATTACTGGTGCGGATTATAATGTCAGGCGGTTACCTCGTTACGGTCCTCTCACCACTGCCATCACTGCTCCGGCTGCTACCGTCACCACCACCGCTAACACCGTCATCGCTATCACACACACTATCTTTCCATTGCAACAAAGCCGCTTAGCCTCATCATTATTAATAAAAATAGTGTGCGTGGGAGGAGAGAGAGACACACACACACACACACACACACACACACACACACACACACACACACACACACACACACACACACACACACACACACACACACACACACACACACGAAAACTGAAAATGTTTCTGTATCCCATGAAATATCTCTCGTTTTTCTTATTATTCTCCGCCTGCTCTCAATCATACTGCTGATGACGTCAAATCCTGCGCGTGGGAAGACCTGGTATATTCTATTGATCTTGACCCATAGTGTGGACCCACCTTAGACAAAACTCTGCAGGACGTTCTATACATAGCAATGAGGACAGAAACTTTTCTATCTGGTGAGTTTTGATTTGTTTGCTATTAATTTGCTCTTCAACAGTGACAACACGGACACACACGCTGAGGGACGGACACGCTGACCCCGGTATGAGTGGCGCCAGGTAGAAACATCAGCGGTTAACTCTTTTTTGTCATATGTTATGTGAGGCATTTAGCTACCGGCGACGTGAACGGGTGGTGATGGTTTTTTTTTAATTATTTTTACGTCTTCGCCTATAGCGCCGGTAGGTTTTCTTCAGGGGCCTGGTGGTCGGCCCAAGCCCATCATGCCGCTGGCAATTTTTAATTTTTTTTATAGTGGCGCCATTTATGCTTGGCTCATGCTGCCCCCGGAACTCATTCTTGATTCACTTGGACGGTTTCTTCTAGAGTCCGGGTTGATGGGTGGCCTTCTGGACAGCATGTGGGTAGTTTTCGGCCACTCGGTGGTGACTGAAAAATCCCCAGGCGGTAGCGTAGGGATTCGAACCGACGTTGTCCATGGCGCGGTGAATGCGGGGTCCCCACGCTAACCACTCAACCACCGCCTACCCTAAAGGTTGGTAAGGTAAAGTGGGGAGCATGCGCTATTAGCGGCCGCACAAACTGATAGGCGTTATTATGATGAGATAGAAGCATGCCGTTATGATTTTGTGCTAATATGAGATAATTTACGAGTGACCTTAGGGGATGATGGTGATGGTGGTGGTGACGTAAAGCGAAATGTAGGATGTCTATGCAAATATTTAAAGACAAAAGGAAATCAGGAGACTACAAAAAGCCATACAGAATATACAAGGCAGCTCCTGAAGTTGTATTGCTCACCAAAGTCCCTTCCCGTCCATAAATGCATCAATCCGTTTAAAGGTTTCAATTGCGTTTACCTCAGCTGTGTATGGTATGTTATGTATGCTATGTGGGTTATGTAGTATTAATTACCACTTCACTACTAAAGGGTGAAGCGGTAGGCATCAATCACGAGGGCGGGGAGTAGGGCTTAAGGGATTGGGCTTTCCGAGAGTGTGTGCGCCTACAAAAGGAAGCCGCATAAACCACCGCTTAATATCCGCAGCGTTTCCCTAAATTACCCTCCGCCGAGATATAAGGTATGACTTAATTAATAACGACGTGTGTGTGTGTGTGTGTGTGTGTGTGTGTGTGTGTGTGTGTGTGTGTAAATGATTGAGGGCACAGATACAGCTCGCATCGATTGCACACTTTTGCGGCTTTAACTTTGGCAGATCACATGAACACAAGGCCGCGGCGTGACCCTCGCGCTATATCCAGGCCATGTAATCCAGTACTCTTGCTGCTGTGAAATGGCTGTAATACTGAATCGAATCGCAAGTTAATATACCTAAGTGCAGCTAAATTGGGATTATTAGTGTTGTCTGATATTAATGTACATGTGTGTGTGTGTGTGTGTGTGTGTGTGTGTGTGTGTGTGTGTGTGTGTGTGTGTGTGTGTGTGTGTGTGTGTGTTAATATTATTCTGCTTTATATAATGCATTGAGAGAAGGTGAAGGCTTAATTCTATTCTCCAACTTTTTTTTTTCTTCCTCTTCCTCCTCATTCCCGCCGTTCTCGTCCTCGTCCTCCTCTCCCTCCTCCATCTCCCCTTCCTCCTCAACTTACTCTCATATATTTCAATTGAGGATGAAGGGTCAGAGTGAATGCTTTTCCATATATCTCCATCCTTAATGTTTTTTTCACGTCAACAAAAGGAAGGAGTAAAACGCAGCTCTCCTCCATGATTCTCTCTTTCAGATTGAGAGAGAGAGAGAGAGATTCTTCCCTATACTTCCTCCCCTTCTTTCCCTAACTTTAACATTCAGCATTGAGAGAAGTAAATAGAGAAAGTCCTTCCTCCACGCTCCTCCTCCCCTTCACCCTCTCACTATTACGCGCTGAACGGAAGGAAAGATTGCATTCGTCTATATACTCGCCCGTCACTGTCATGTATTTGTAGGAAAGAGCTGTAGGAAGGCACGGAGGAAAAATTGTTCACATCGTTCATTTTATATTACTTTAGATGTCCTCAGCATAGCACGTTATTATTCCGATGGTTATAATGATACTACTACCACTACTACTACTACTACTACTACTACTACTACTACTACTACTACTACTACTACTACTAATGCTACTACCACTACTACTACTACTACTACTACTACTACTACTACTGATAATAATAATGTTGTAAGCCAGCCAAAAGCAATATAGTTTCCTTTCAGTAAAATATTAAGCGTGGAAAATATTCAGACAAGATTATCCCGTGTCATTTTGCTCAGCTTGAATGAAAAAAAAAACTTATAAAGTCTTGCAAATCAGATCATTAGTTTCAATCTGCTCCGCCTCCTCCTCCTCCTCCTCCTTCTCATCATCATCCCCTTTCTTCTTCTTCTGTTCTTGTACTTTTTTTCTTTTCTGACTTTTACACACACACACACACACACACACACACACACACACACACACGCACACGCACACGCACACACACACACACACACACACACACACACACACACACACTGACTAGTTATTACGTTTCTTTATAACGCTCATAAACAACCGAGAAAAGTTTCGTTGTAAAAATATATAGCAGACTTGAAACAACGAGAAGGAGGAGGAGGAAGAAGAAGAAAATAATAAGAGAAAAGGGAGAAGAAAATACGAGTTTAATAAATACTTGACAAAAAAAGTAAGTGAGGTACAGCCAGTAAATTAAAACAAAAAAACAAACAAGAATAAAACAGCCTTCCATTATAAAACCTTTAAAATTCAAGGACGTAGAAATAAGGGGAAGGAAAAGAGAGTGAGTGTATATGAAATGTTAAACGTCAGGCAATGTCCCGCTGCGCTCGCCGTCCTCACACGTGCATTCGCCGTCTCGCGCCTTTTAATTATAAACGCGAAGAGACGAACAGCTGACGCAGATTACGTAGTGGTGGTAATTGTTTCAAGGCGAAGTGGAGGAGGAGGAGGGAGAGGAAGACGAAGGGAAAGAGGAGGAGGAGGAGGGAGAGGAAGACGAAGGGGAAGAGGAGGAGGAGGAGGGTGGAGTAAAGTGAAAAAGAAAAACGGGAGAAAGTAAATAAGAAGAAAAGGAATAGAAGATGTGCAAGAAGAAAAATGAGAGGAGGAAGAAGGGGAGAAAGAGCATACAGAGAATACGGATAAGAAGAAATATGAGTTTGGAGAAGAATAGAAGTTAGAAGGTAGAATAAAAAGATTTTCTGCTACTACTACTACTACTACTACCACCACTACCACTATGAATATCACTACCACTACCACTACCACTACCACTACTACTACTACTACTGCTACTACTACTACCACCCCCACTTCTATTCCTACTCCTACAACTATTATTAAGTTTCAAATCTCGCAGAACAAGATATAAGCAACGAAAATCGCGCTTTCCATCAACATGTCTCTGCTATATCTCAAATGGGATAGAATTGTCGTCGATAAAAGTGCAATAATACGGCACATTCCCGAAAACTGAAATACATAAGTGAAAAGTGAATTGTGTCAAGGAATTGTTTCAAAACGTATCGCTCGCCGCGCGCTTGTGTTGGGAAGGAGAGGGTCAGCGAGGAGAGGAAGGGAAGGGAAGGGAAGGAAAGGGAAGGGAAGGGAAAGGAAATGAGAGAGGGTGAAGCGAAAATTAAGGAAAGCAGAGTGTTAAGAGAGAATCCTCCTCTTCTCCTCCTACATCCTCATCATCGCTTCAGCTTTCTCCAACTTTCTCCTCCTCCTGCTCCTCCACCAACCTCCACCTTTGAATCCTCTTCCACTCTTGTTCATCTCCTCCTCCTCCTCCTCCTCCTCCTCCTCCTCCTCCTCCTCATCATCATCATCATCATCATCATCATCATCATCATCATCGTTATCGGTCTCCTACTTTCTTCTTCTTCTTCTTCTTCTTCTTTTTCTCCTTCATCTTCTTCTTCTTCTTCTTCGTCTTCTTCGCCTTCTTTTTTACTTCTTCTTCTTGTTCTTTTTCTTAATTCTTGTTTTCTTTTTGTTCTTTCTCCTTCTCTTAATCCTGCTCCTCCATCGTACCACAAACACATAGGTCACCAAGTCCTCCTCCTCCTCCTCCTCCTCCTTCTCCTCTGCCTTCATCCTAGTTACGAAAGACAAAGTTGGACGTCATCAATTTAGTTTCTGTCTATGCGACGAATTCTTCTTCCCTCTCGTTGTGTCTGGGTGGATGGATGGGTGGAAGGAGGGAAGGAAGGAAGGAAGGGGAGGGAGAGAGGAAGGAAGGAAGGAAGGGAGGGATGGGGGAGGAAGAGAGGGAGGAAAGATAGGAGGAAGCAAGGTAGTTGAGGGGGGGAGGAAAGGAGGGAGAGTAGGAAAGAAAGGAAAGAAGAAAGGAAGGAGAAAGAAAGGAGGAAGGGAAGAAGTAAAGAAAGAAGGAAGGAAAGAAGGAAGGAAGGTAGGAAGAAAAAGGAAGAAAAAATAAAGAAAGGAAGGAACAAAGAAAGAAAGAAAAATAATCAAAAATTAAATAAAGAATAAATTAATGAAATATCGGATGAGAGTGAATGTAAAAAGAGAAAAATGGAAAAAAGGAAGGAATAGATAGATAGACAGAACTGGTGAACACATATAATCAACAAATAAGTAAGTAAATGAAGAAAGAAGAAATAAATAAAAAAACAAGTAAGGACGGAGCGATGGACGAGAAACTGTGATTAACGTAACTCAGGTGATATATACTTTCTGTAGCACGTCAGGGAGGAACCCGCTCACCTCTCCCTCCTTCTCTTGGAATGATATAAATAAGTTTCTGGTAATCCTCCTCCTCCTCCTCCTCCTCCTTTCTATTTCTCCAGATCCTAATCCTAATCCTGATTGTCCATTTATTGTATATATTTTTTCCTCCTCCTTCTCTTCTTCCTTCCTTCTTTCCTCCCTTCTTTCCTACTCTCCCTCCTCTCCTCCCTCCCTCAACCACCTTCCTTCCCCCCATCTTTCCTTCCCACCCTCCCTACCCTCCCTTCCTCCCCCATCCCTCCCTTCCTTCCTTCTCTCCCTCTCCCTTCTCCTCTTCTTCCTCCTCCTCTTCCAGATCAGGAAAGGTAATTTTCTTTCATGTTCTGTTCCTTTTCATCGGACCAAGGATCAACACCAAGGTTAACATAAAACTGGTGGGTGACAGCATTGTTAGAGAACAACTGACTGAGTTCTGTGGACGAAGTATCAAGAACAGAAGACGCTACTGTATTCCTGGTGCAAAACTACAAGATATAGAAGAAGCGGTAGACCTCGTCTCAGACCGCACGGAGCAGGACACACTCTTTGTTTTGCACGCTGGCACGAACAACGTTCAAACAATGTCCACGGAGGAAATTATAGCTGACTACCGACGAGTAATCCGCCGCTTCAAGGAAAAGTCAAGCCACATCATTGTCTCCGGGATTCTTCCGAGAATCAACGCCTTCACAGGCTTCCACAGAAAGGCGTCGAACATCAACAGCAGATTGAAGCACCTCTGCCAGGACGAGGAAGTTTCGTTCGCAAGTCAGTGGAATCATTTTTATGATATCCCCGACCTTTTCCGTCCTGACGGTCTTCACCTCAATGCGATTGGATCAGCACGGCTTGGTAGGTTGCTGAACGAGGAGGTACTTTGTACTCAAAAAACTCGAGCGCGGGAGGGACACCAAAGTATCGTAAACAACCAACCAGTAGGGACCGCTCATTACACACCAAGGCCCCCAACAGAAAACACAAGCAGACACCAGACTACTGTGCCTCGAAGCGTTGAAGTCAAGAAGGACATTTCTGTCCTATACACCAACGCGCGGAGCTTAATACCCAAACGGGATGAGCTACTTGCCTATGTTGACGTAGAAAGTCCGGACGTGATTGCCATCACCGAAACGTGGGCCACCTCTGACCACCTAATGACCGAATTCTCAATTCCGGGATACGAGAGCTTCTACAAAAACAGACTTCACAAGAAAGGAGGAGGTGTTATCTGTTACGTCAAGAACAAATACCCTGCCGTGGAAATAACCAAAGAAGACTCAGAGAAATATGACACTGTATATGTTGAACTGGAGACTAGCAAGCACAACAAAATAACGATTGGAACCGTTTACAGACCTCCAAAGCAACAAGCAGCGGACGACGAAGCGCTGTACGAGGAAATTCACACCATAACACAAAACAAACAGTCAGTCATTATCGGGGACTTTAACTGTTCCAACATTGACTGGACCACGATGATTGGAGATCGGGAGGGTAACAGATTGCTCGAAATGTTAGAGGACACTTTTCTTACTCAGATTGTTACCCAACCGACGAGGGAAAATAACTTATTAGACCTAGTACTCGTGAGTGATTCAGATCTCACACGTGAATGTCAAGTCGCCGAAAAACTGGATGGTTGCGACCATCACCTAATTCGCCTAAAAATCAGAACAGACCACGAACTCACCGAAAACACGTCCAAGATTCCAGACTACAAAAAAGCAAATTTTAACTTTGCTCGTGAGCTGCTAACCCAGACAACTTGGGAACCCATGAACCTCACTCCGGTGGACGGCGCGTGGAACGGCTTTAAGAACAAACTCCTGGAGGTAGAGAGAACGACTGTTCCCATGAAGACAAGGAGAACAAATAATGCCACAAGCACACCATGGATGACTACCCAAGTTCGACGGGCGATTAATTTGAAGAAGAGAAAATACAACTTGCTAAAGGAAAACAGCACTGACGAGGCACGCGAACAGTACCATCAAAGCCTCAGAGCTTGCAGAACACTCATTCGCCAGAGTAAACGCGACTATGAAAAGCAAATTGCACGCGAAGCCAAGTCCAACCCGAAAAAGTTCTTCACGTATATAAGAACCAAAACGACGACAAAACGCAATATCGGTCCCCTAAAAGATGAAAGTGACGTACTAACACAGGACAGTAGACAAATGGTCGAAATCCTAAACAGGAACTTCGCGTCTGTGTTCACGGTCGAGAATACCCAGTCCGTACCCGAGAGCCCTTCCCCACCGATGGGAATCACTCTCCTAGAAATTGGTACAATCGACGAACGGGATGTGAAAAAGTACCTAGACAAACTCGAGACAAACAAATCTACCGGACCCGACGACTTGTCACCCAGGCTGCTCAAGGAACTCAAGCAGCAAATCCTCAAGCCACTCACCGCCATCTACAATCAGTCACTACAACAAAAAGTCCCGAAAGACTGGAAACAAGCGAACGTAACACCGATCTACAAAAAGGGAGACAAAAGTGTGGCCCTAAACTACAGACCAATCAGCTTGACCTCAGTGGCGGGTAAAATCCTCGAGAAGATCATCAGAGACAAACTCGTTAGGTTCCTTGAAGACAACAACATCATTTCCGATGCTCAGCACGGTTTCAGGAACAAGCGCTCATGCTTAACCAATTTATTGGACTTCTTCCAAGGTATCTATGAAAACTGGGATAATCATATCCCCAGTGATGTTATATATCTAGACTTTCAGAAAGCCTTTGATAAAG
>NC_066530.1:6848871-6873857 GCF_024679095.1 Eriocheir sinensis | reverse complement strand
GGACTATGAAAGCAGTAAAGCGAAGGTAAATAAACGCTATCAAACGCTCGGCCGATAAGGAAAAAAACGGGAGAAAGAAGATGGGGTATGGGGGTGGGAAGGGACAATTTTCAACCAGCGCCTAGTGGAGGAAAATTACCCACATGCTACCAGCATCTCCAAACATCCCAAACTTCAGCAACTTCAGTCAAGAGGAGTACCGCGGGGCAGCATGGTCCAAGCAAGTCATACATCACGGCATCTACTATAAAAAAAATTCGCGTGCGCCACCAACGGACCGAAAAATGGTGTTCAGGGTATTGGTGACAGGCAGAAGGGATGGTGATGGGGATGATGAAGATGGTGAAGTGAAGGGAAGATATATAGAAGGGAAGGGAGGAAGGGATGTGTTAGGTGTTGATGGGAGTGTTGAGGGTGGTGGTGATGAAGTGAAGGGAAGATATATAGAAGGGAAGGGAGGAAGGGATGTGTGAGGTGTTGATGGGTATGGTGAGGGTGGTGGTGAAGGGCGAAGTGATGTCGATGGGGGCGATGAAGATGTGAAGTGAACGGAGAATAGAGGATAAGAAAATAATGGGAAAGGATGTGTTAGGTGTTGATGGGGGTGGTGAGGGTGGTGGTGAAGGGTGAACGTGATGGTGAAGGGGGTGATGAAGATAGTGAGGTGAAGGGCAGACTGATAGATAGATACACGTCGAGGCAAGAGAAAGTTTCGAGTTGCGTAATCCCAGCGAAAAGTTTCCAAAATCCCCTGCCATCTCTCTCTCTCTCTCTCAAAAGTCACTTTAAATATATCTGTCACTTACAGGCCTCCGGGGCAATCACTCGATGCCGATCTTGAAATGTACAGCGTCTTAAGGCAATCACTTAATAACAGCGACTCTCTGATACTAGGAGACTTTAACCCCCCCCATATCGACTGGGCGACACTGCCGGGTACAGAAGGTGAGTCCCATAGAATGATTGAATTTCTAGAGGAAAATTATCTAAGCCAAATGGTTTCTGAACCAATTCGACAAAATAACATACTTGACCTTGTTATAGCGACCCAAGATAACCTAGTCAGTAATGTCACGGTAGGAGAACACCTCGGTTCCTGCGATCATAAACTAGTGCGCGTTGACATTAGAGCTCAAACATCGGTGACTGAAAATAAAGTAAAGGTGCCCAATTTCAAAAGAGCCAACTTCGTAGAAATCCGACGAAAACTAATAGATATGCAACTATCAGATGACGGCAATGTAGAGGACGCCTGGCTAAGCTTTAAAGATCACTTACTCACTCAGCAGGACACATTTGTCCCCTTGTGCGAGAAGCGAATTAACACTAATAAAAGTCCACCTTGGTTTAATAGCGAAATTAAACACTCAGTCAAGGAGAGAAAATTGTCTTACAGGCTAAAGAAAGAGCAAAGCACGCCCGAAAACATCAGACTTTACAATGATGCCAGGCAACGAGTAAACAGATTAGTGCGTCAGGCAAAGCGTAGATATGAAGAAAATATTGCAGCCAACTGTAAAAATAATCCGAAATCCTTCTTCAGTTACATAAACAACAGAAAGGCGATCAGAAGTGGAATTGGATCTTTAACAAACAGCGACGGTGCACTAGTGACTGACAGCCAACACGTTGCAAACCTATTAAACAATTACTTTTCCTCGGTGTTTAATAATAACAGTCCTCCCACCACCACCACCAACACCAGTACTAATGTAAATCCCGAGCATGCATTGTCTAACTTTGAAATAAAACCCGATGAAGTCCTCAAAGCCCTCAAATCACTTAAAACAAATAAAAGTCCTGGACCTGACAAAGTATATCCAACTCTGCTGAAAGAAACAAAGAGCGAAATACTCTCCTCCCTCACAACCGTATTCAATATGTCCTTGCAACAAGGCATCGTGCCTTCAGATTGGAAAAAGGCTAACGTGACACCGATTTTTAAGAAAGGAGACAAAAAAGTACCAGGCAATTACAGGCCCATTAGTCTAACTTCGGTTGTATGTAAGCTACTTGAGAGCATAATTAGAGACAAAATTGTGAATTACCTTGAAAGCCACTCATTAATTGGGGACTCACAACATGGTTTCCGAAACAAAAGATCCTGCCTATCAAACCTATTAACCTTTTATAACGACCTCTTCACTGTTTATGACGTAACCAAATCACTGGACGTAGTCTATCTTGATTTCCAGAAAGCGTTTGATAAAGTCCCGCATCATAAATTACTTTACAAATTAAAGCAAATAGGTATTGACGGTCAAGTAAACCAATGGATCGCGAATTGGTTGAGCAACAGACAACAAAGAGTAGTGATTGACGGATTTAACTCAGAGTGGGCGCCGGTCACTAGTGGCGTCCCTCAGGGCTCGGTTCTTGGCCCAGTGATCTTCATTATTTACACCAACGACGTGGATGTTGGACTCAATAACCGCATCAGTAAATTTGCAGACGACACAAAGATTGGTAACTCGGTTCTCACTGACGAAGACAGGCAAAGCCTCCAAGAGGATTTGCACAAAATTTCAGCTTGGTCGGATAGACAAGTGCCAGGTCCTTCAAGTTGGAACGAGGAATAAGAAGTTCGATTACGAAATGCGCGGCTTTAAACTCAAAAGCGTTCAATGCGTCAAGGACTTGGGGGTCAAAATCGCGTCAAACCTCAAATTCTCACAGCAATGCATCGATGCAGCAAATAAAGCGAACAGAATGTTGGGCTTCATTAAAAGAAACTTTTTATTCAAGAATAAAGATGTAATACTCCCGCTCTACAACAGTTTAGTCAGACCCCACTTGGAATATGCGGTACAGTTTTGGTCTCCCCACCATGCAAAGGATATAGCTAAATTAGAAGGTGTTCAGCGTCGGGCAACGAAAATGATCCCTTCCTTGCGCAAACGTCGCCTCCGAGGAAAACTGATCGAATGTTTTAAAATACTTAATGGTTTCACGAATGTAGACAGATCAACATTGTTTCTGATCGATGACACTTTGCGCACGAGGAACAATGGCGTAAAACTCAGATGTAGACAAGTAAATTCAGACTGCACCAAATTTTTCTTCACCAACGTTGTAGTGCGAGAATGGAATAAGCTTCCACCATCAGTGGTCCAGTGCAACACGATTGACTCCTTCAAAAATAAGCTCGACCGTCACTTCCTTCAACGTAATATTAACTAGAGTAGAAATGCAACGTTTTGGAGTCTTCTGATTAATGTAAAATCACTTAGGTTTAAGGACAGACCACCAAGTCTGGACCATGGGGTCTGTGTGGTCTGATTTTCTATGTAAATCTATGTAAATCTCTCTCTCTCTCTCTCTCTCTCTCTCACTCAAGATAAAAATAAGATGTATATTTGCACATCAAGAAAACATCAACAAAGCGGGTGAGTATGTGTGTGTGTGTGTGTGTGTGTGTGTGTGTGTGTGTGTGTGTTTTATCAGGACACTGCAGACGCGAGTGTATATAATTTCTCACGCGTAGCGAAGCAGAAAGGACGAAAAAAAAACACGTGGTTGTCTTGCAGTGGGGGAAGGAGGAAGTGAGGCAAGGTGAAGGAGGAAGTGAGGCAAGGTGAAGGAGGGAAGGAGGAAGAGGGTAGAAGAAACGAAGGAAGGAACTAAGGAAGGAAGGAAGGAACGAAAAGGTCTTGAACGAGGAAGTGAGGCAGTATGGGAGGGAAGGGGGGAGAAACGAAGGATGGAAGGAAGAAAGGAACGAAGGGACCAAGTTTTGACCGAGTGGAGTGAGGCAAGAAGGGAGGGAAGGTGGAAGAGAGCGGGTAAGAAACGAAGGAAGGCAGGAAGGAACAAAGAGAACAGGTAGTGACGAAGGGAAATGGGTGGGTAAGGCTGCACATGAGGAGGTAAGGAAGGAAAAGAACTGAAGGAAAGAAGGAAGGAAGGAACGAGGAAGAGACACAGTGAGGAGGCGAGATAGAGATAGATAGAGAGAGAGGAAGAGAGATAACGAGACAAGGACGGAGGGAGGAAGGTAGTAGGCAAGGAAAGGGAATTAAAAGATAGGCAAAACAGAGGAGTTGGGAAAGAAGAGGAGAAAGGGTGACTAAATGAGATAAGGAATAAAGAATGGAGGGACAGACGAACGGAGGAAAAGAGGGAGAAAAGGAGTGAAGGAGAGATAGACGGAGGAATGGAGGGAAGGAGGAGAGAGGGCGGGATGGAAAGGGAGAAGGAGGGAGAAAGTGGGAGAGAAAGAGGTAGATAGAGGTTATGGGAGGAGAGGACGGAAGGGGGGAGTAAGGGGGGGAAAAGGGCAGTGTCCGGCGGAAGTTAATGGAAATCTAGTCAAGCGTCCCTTCCAGTCCTTCACGACCACTCACTAACGGTCTCAATTTTACCTCCTCTTATACTTTTTCCCTCCCTTCCCCCTAGTCTCCCCCTGTGCTGCACTTTCCCTCCCTTCCCCCTTCCCATCCACCTTTTATTTTTTTTTACAACAAAGGAGACGGCTCAAGGGCAACAAAAAGAGTGTAGAAAATAAAGCCCGCTACTCACCGCTCCCATAATAGACAAAAGTAAAGAGCGGCCAAAAGAGAGGTCAATTTCGGGTGGAGAGGTGTCTTGATACACTCTTCTTGAAGGAGGTCAAGTCTTAGGCAGGAGGAAATGCAGACGAAGAAAGTCTGTTCCAGAGTTTACCAGTGTAAGGGATGAAAGAGTGAAGATGCTGGTTAACTCTTGCATAAAGGGTTTGGACAATATAGGGATGAGCACGAGTAGAAAGTCGAGTGCAGCGGGTCCGCGGAAGGGGGGGAGGCATGCAGTTAGCAAGTTCAGAAGAGCAGTCAGCATGAAAATATCGATAGAAGAGGCAACATGGCGGCGGAATTTAAGAGGTGGAAGACCGTCAGTATGAGGAGGGGAGTTGATGAGACGAAGAGCCTTTGACTCTACTTTGTCTAAGAGAGCTGTGTGAGTGGAGCCCCCCCACACATGTGATGCATACTCCATACGAGGGCGGACAAGGCCCCTGTATATGGACAGCATCTGTGCGGGGGAGAAAAACTGGTGGAGACGATACAGAACGCCCAACCTCAGGGGTGCGAAGGCTCTGGTACCTTTTGTGAGCTGCCTCTCTATCTTTGATAGCACGAGAACAAGCGTGATTAAACCAGAGAGAGAGAAAGTACGTGGAATGTGTGCCTCCATTCCAGAGACAATCACCTCTGTGATGCGGTGGGCACACACAGAGGGGTCTCTCTCCTGTAAGCAGTGATCATTCCACGGGAAATCGGAGAAGTACCTGTTCCTCTCTTCCTTCCCTTCTCTCCTCCTATTATGTGCTTCCCTTTCCTTCATTCACTCCCCTCCCTTTCCTCTCCATCCTTTCCCTTTCCTTTTACCTGCAAACTATCCCTGCCTCCTCCCTACCTCTTCCCCTTCCACTCTAGTTTAGCTCCTCCCCTCCTTATCTTCCCTTCCTCCCCTTCACTTCCCTCACCTCTTGCCTGTAAATTACACGTGCAATCCCCTTTCCATTTCTCCTTCCACTCTCATTCATCTCTTCTCTTTCCTGCATACTTCCCTCCTCCTCCTCCTCCTCCTCCTCCTCCTCCTCCTCCTTCTTCCCCTTTTTCATCCCCACCTTCACTCCCTCGCCTCTTCCTGTAAACCCTCCTTCTTTCTTTCTATTCTTTACCGTTTCGTTTTTCTTATTTTTAATCTTTCCTCGCCCTTGTTTCCTTTCCATTCATTCTCCACTTTTCTTTCATTTTTTCTTTATATTTGACAGCCACGAACTGTATCTTTCTCTTTCTTCATTTGCCTCGATATTCTTTTCTTTATCCTTCCCTTTGTTGTTTTCTTTTATTTTCAGTGTGGCTTTCCCCTTCCCTTTACTTCGCCCTTTCCAAGCCGATTTCCCCTTTCTCCCTTTTCTTCTTTTTCTTTTTTCCTTTTACTTGATTCCCTTATTTTCTTATCCTCCTATTCTTCCTTTCTTCCTGCATTTATTTCCTTTATCATCCTTCATTCCACATCTACCATCACAGCAACGCCGAAAGTTTTTTTTATGTATATCTCATTCTTCTCTCCTTCCTCTCTTCCTCCCTTTCTTCACTCCATTCATCCCTTCCCTCCATCCTTCCTTCAGTCACAGCAGTCTCATTTTTTATCCTCCCCCATCTTCTTTTTTCCTTTCCATCCTCACTCTTTTCCCTCCATTCATCCTTTCTTCATTCCTTTAGTTATAGCAGTCTCAAAACAGCTTACATCTTTCCTCTCTTTCTTGTTTTCTCACTTACTTCACTTCCCTCCTTCCATCCCTACTGCATTTATTAATGACAATCTTGATATTACTTTTCTTTCTATTATTTATTCATTGCTCCTTACCTCCCTTCCTTCTCTCCATTCCTCCACTTCCTTTCCTCCTTCGGCATGGCAGCCTCTGTATTTCTTTTCCCTTTCTTTCTTCTATTCTCCTTCCTTCCTCCATTCATCCCTCCTCTTTCTTTTCTTCATAGTTATTTTTCTCTTCCTCCTCACCTCGTACCCTCCAAACATCCCCTCCTTTCTACCCTCGGTCATGGCAGCCTCAATGTTGTTTTCCTCCTCTCTATTCTTTTCTCCTTTCCCACCCTCCATTTATCCCTCCCTCATGGCGGCCTCGAACCCTCTCTCCCCGGCAGTGTCTCGGGTCGGCGGGGCTGTCGAGGGTTTGGCCGCAGCTTTAACCCGCCGAGGAGACGCCGTCGGGGGACCGCAGGGATGTTGTGCAGTGTCGGTCCCCTGTGGCATTAGGGCAGGCGAGGTGACACGTGGCGAGGCAAGCAAGGAATGAGAGGGGAAGGGAATGGGGAGGGGGAAAGGGAAAGGATGGAGGGATGCGGAAAGAGGAAGAAGAAGGAAAAGAGGAAAGTGAAGGAAGAGGGGAGAAGGGAAGGGGAGGGGAAGGAGAAAGCAAAAGGAAGGGGGAAGAGAAGGGAAGGAGAAGGGAAGGGAAATGGAAGGGGGGAAAGGGCAAGGGAAGAGGAAGGGGGAAAAGAAGGGAAAGGAAAGGCAAGGGAAAGGGAAAGAGAAAGTGGAAAAAGAAGGGAAGGAGAAGGGAAGGGAAATGGAAGGGGGGAAAGGGCAAGAGGAAGAGGAAGGGGGAATGGGGAAAGGGAGGCGAAGGGGAAGGGAAAAAAAGGGAAAGGGGAGGAGGAACGGGAAGGGGTAGAGGAAGGGGAAGGGGGAGGGGAAAGGGATGGAGAAAGCGAAGGGAAAGGAAGGGAAGGCGGGGAACGGGGTCAAGTCAATACCGTTCTTTCCTCTTGCTTCTCTGGTTATCTCGTTTTCTGTCACTTACCTGATTATTGTGCTACGTGTGTCTCCGTGTCTTCCAATGTCTCTTTTATCTTCCTGTTGCCTCTCCCTCTTCTTTTTCTTCTTAGTTTCTTTTTGTCTCTTGGGCGTGGATGGATGCCTCTCGATCTGGGTCTGGAAAGGGAAAAGCACCTGTTGAATTTGTACTTTTTTATTCCGGATACTTTTGCTGTTTTTCTCGTCTCTCTACCTCTTGAATTTCTGTAGTGTGTGTTTTTTATCTATGCATATATAAACAAATAAACGTATCTCTGAACAATCAAAGGAAAAGCAGTTTGTCTTGTTCTCAACTAAACATCTATTCAAATAAGTTTTCTTTTTCAATCTTTCATAAGTTTGTATATTCTTAAGTCCTCCTACTCTTTCTCCTTCTTTCTTTCCTCTTCCTCCTTCTCTTTCTACTCCTTTTCCTCCTCCTCCTCCTTCCCCTTCTATTACCGCCACACATGCTTTTATTAGATATTCATTAACGCTTTTTCATCTCTTCTTAATTTGTATACTCGAGTCCTCCCATTTTCCTCGTCCTCTTTCTTCTCCTTGCGTAATTTTTGCTTTTATTCATTATTCCTGTTGCAGATGTCAACGGTCGAGGCAACCCTGTCTTTGTTAAGTCATATATTCATGTGACCTAGAATGCAGTAGAGTTAATTTCCCACGCACATTAATTTATCTGCTCCGGGGGTGATTAAGGCACTTGCTGTATATACAGTTGAGAGCGTTAAAACCACTCGTCGTGTCAGATTCATAATTAAAGTGCTTTTAGAATGAGCTGACCGTTTTCGCACTGACTAATTTTGCAGGAAGTTTGCTCCAACAGCGGATGACTTGCTCTGAGAGGTGAAAAGAGCTCCCGCCCTTATATATATTGCATCACTTTACTTGACTGAGTACAACGTATTTTCTATTATTATTATTATTATTATTATTATTATTATTATTATTATTATTATTATTATTATTATTATTATTATTATTTTCTATTATTTCTTGTGGTCGTACAAATTATGGGTCGTATTACAAGACATATCACCGCCCAAGAACACATATTTGACAAGGCTTTCGTAGGAGTTGTGGGCATTTCCAGGGGTAGTTTTATGACCCTGGTGGTAGTGTGAGTCTTCTTCTGTACCGTGAACCTGAAGAAACACCCATTGGAACCCGACTGACCCCCTCTTTAACCTTTAGAAATGGCTGATGTGAGAAGCGAGTGTCTTATAATACCAACCTATGAATCGCTTGAGTAATTCTTCACACGGCTGTGCCTCAGAGATGGCGCCATTTTTACTGTGCGACGCTTTGCTCTACCGAATAAGTCTCATGTACTTATAACTGGGGAACCATTACTGCAATACGTTTTATAAGTCAATTCTCACCAATAACTGGCGCCACTATAAAAAAAATTGCCTGCGCCATGACGGGCTTGGGCCGACCACCAGCTAGGCCCCTGAAGAAAGCCTACAGGCGCTATAGGTTGAGAGGTAAAAAAAAAAAAAAAAAAAAAAAAAAAAAGTTATGTAAATACAAAGACAACATTCATTCCGGTCTCTTACATTCACAGTTTCTCGATATGAACCCAAGCATGCTATAAACTTTTTATTTTCACAAAAAAAGAAGGGAGAGTTTACAGTGAGAGGCGAGGGGGGTGAAGATGGGGAGGAGGAAGGGGGAAGAAGGGGAGGAAGAGGAGGAGGAGGAGGAGGAGACGGGAAGTATGCAGGGAAGAGAAGAGGTGAGAGAAGGTGGAAGGTGAAATGGGAGGTGATTGCAAGGGGAGTCTACAGGCAGGAGGTGAGGGGAATAAAGGGGAGGAAAGGGAGATAGGAACGGAGGAGATGGAATAATGGGAGGGGCTAAATGTGGGGGAGTGGAAGGGATCGTTTGCACCTTTTTTTTTACAACAAAGGAGACAGCTCAAGGGCACAAAAAATGGAAACAATAATAAAAAAAAGCCCGCTACTCGCTGCTCCTAAAAAAAGAATCAAAAGAGGTACACTTGAGGCATCACCTGATACTGCCCTTAACATCTGAGCCCTAACGTATGACCTGCAGAGGCGACACACACGTTAAAAGCATACTGAGAATTCCTGAACACAAATTGGAAGATTATACTTGTTGAGGTTGAAGGACGTTTGCCGCTCCTCAGACTCTTCAATAACCCGGTCAAGGTCCTTTGGAATGGCTTCGCAATCAGCCGTGTGGGAGCCTTCACCCCTATTCTGGTGTTGTCAGCAAACCTCGAGATGTTGGCGGAGGAGAAGGAGGAGGAGGAGGAGGAGGAGGAGGAAGAAGAAGAGTAGGGGAAGACGGGAGAGAGAGGAAGGGTGAAGAGTAGGCGAGGAAAGAACAGAGGTAGATACAGGAGGAGGAGAGGAAGAGAAGGGACAGGAAAAGGAGAGATGAAACGGGAGGAGGAAGATGAGGAGGAAGAGAAAAATAACAGGAGGAGGAGGAGAAATAGAAGAAACAGGAGGAAGACAAGGTGGAGGGGGAGAAGCAGAACGGCACGGAGAAAAAAAAAAGTAGATGGAGGAGGCGGAGGAGAGGGAGGAAGAGTGAAAAGAAGCGGACAGTGAAGGAGGAGGAGGAGGAAGAGGACTAGAAAAGAGAAGCAGAAGAAAGAGAAGTAGACGGTGGCGGGAGAGGAGGAGGAGGAGGATGAAGGAGGAGCAGGGGGTGTGCGGGAAAGAGAACAGTGAAGGATGGGAGGTAAGACTGGTGTTATGGAGGCGGGTAGACGGCGTTGTGCTGGGCTAAGAGGGCGATGGGAGGGCGGCGAAGCGAGGGGGAAGGAAAGGGAACAGACGGATGAAACCGGGCACCAGGCTTTGTGGTGAAACGCGAGTCCTGGATGTGTGTGGAAGGGGAGGGGGGCGGTGAACATAAGAACATAAGGAGTCTGCGAGAGGCCAAAAGGAGTATGCTTGGCAGCTTCTGTGATACGAGGCATGGGAGCGAGAGAAATAGAGAGAGAGGTAAAAGGAGGGAGGGAAAGGGAGAGTGCACAAGAATGAAAAACGACCAAGTAGGGACACTAGAAAGAAAGAAAATGATGAGATGAAATAATAAATCAAGTAGAAGTAGACAGCCATGACGAAGAAGGGAAAGACATGGAGAAAAGAAAGGAAAAGAATGAAGGAAGACGAATAAAATAATGGACAAAACTTTAGTGAACAGAATACGAAAGCCATGGATGACGAGGAAACGGTAAATGAAAAAAAAATGAAAAAAAATATTAGAAACGAAAAAAATATAATCAATCGAAAGATGACTGATGGCAGAGATAAAAGAGAACATGATAGCTAAAGAAAACGGAACGAGGAAAAAGAGAAAAGTCAGAGAAAGGGAAGAAATAAAACCGGGAGAATACTGGAGGAGGTAGAGAAGGGGAAAAAGAAAGGGGACGAAGGTGCTGAGGAGGAGAAATAAACAGGTAGAGAACGTTAAGGTGAAGGAAGAGAAAAATGCAAGGAAGAAAAGAGGAAGAAGAAGAAGAAGGTGGAGGAGTGATGAAGAGGAGTGCTGCAATGTGGATTTATGGAGAGCAAGCCATTGTCAGCGTTCGAGGGGAAGGGAGAGAGAGGAGAGGAAGGGAGGGAGGAGAGGAGAGAGAGAGAGAGGAGGAGAGTAGCAAGTGTCGTGTAGATTCTCCAAGAGATAAGGAGAGGAGGAGGAGGAGGAGGAAAAAGAGAAGGAAGTTAGAAGTTGGAAAGAAAAAAGAGGCAGAAAGAGAAATAAAATGAGAAAGAGAGGAAAAGGATGAGGACAATAGGAAGAGAAGGAGGAGAGAACCAAGAGAAAAAAAAGAGATTAAGAGAACAGATAGGGTGGAAATAGGAGTAGAAGAAAGAGGTAGGATAAGAAAGGAAGAAAAGGAGGAAAAAGGCGGAGAGGAAGAGGAGATAGAGGGTAGAAATAGGAGTAGAAGAGGAGATGAAAGGAAAGAGAAGAATAAGGAAAGGAACAGTAAGAAAGCAATAATGAGGAGAGAAAGAGGAGGAGAGAAAGGAGAAGGACGGAGGTAGATATAGGAGAGGAGAATGAAGAGAGTAATCGGAGTAAGAGGAGGAGGAGAACGAGGAAGAGGAAGAGAAGGATAAGGAAGATAAGAAGGATGGTAGAAAAAGATAGGCAAATGAAAACGGTAATAAGAGAAATAGGAAAAGCGGGAACAGGAGGTGGAAAAGGAGGTGGAAGAGGAGGTGGAAGAGGAGTGTAAGAGAGTCATAAAATCCGGACGTATTATTCCTGGAGATAAATCTTCGTAGATGACATAATTTCCGTGATAAATAGCGTGGATATTCCTTTCCTTTACGGCTGTGTGTGTGTGTTTTTGTGTGTGTGTGTGTGTTTGTGTGTTTGTGTGTGTGTGTGTGTGTGTGTGTGTGTACAGCGAGTATTCACCTTTGTTATGGTCTGTCTTACGTGACTGTGTATATTTTTGCTTGTGTTTACTCTCTCTCTCATCAATCGCTCGCACGTACCAAAACACACACAAAAAGCGCCATAATGAGTTTACAGTTTTTGGGGTTCCCTTCACAAATATTTACCTCGTCCACTTAGCGTCGGAATCAAACAGTCATATGCGGGAAAGTGGGGCAACAGGACCGAGGGAAAAACATTACTGAGGCATTTTTAAACAAGCCACCATCACACAATTAGAAGAGAAAGAGGAGGTAGAGGATGGAGGAATGAAAGAGGAGGGGGTAGATGAGGAAGGGGAGGAAGAGGTAAAGGATGTAGAGGATAGGGGAGGAGGAGAAGGATGGAAATGAAGAAGAGGAAAAGGATGTAGAGGACAGGAGAGGAGGAAAAGGATGGAAACGAAGAAGAAGAAAAGGATGTAGAGGATAGGAGAGGAGGAAAAGGATGGAAACGAAGAAGAAGAAAAGGATGTAGAGGACAGGAGAGGAGGAAAAGGATGGAAATGAAGAAGAGGAAAAGGAGGAGAGTAAAGAGGAAAACGAAGTAGAGAAAGGGTAGAGGAAGAGAGGATTGAACTAAAGGAGATAAAGGAAGAAGGAAAAGAAGACGAAGAGGTAGGGGAAAAGGAGAAAGAAGAAGAATACGAGATAAAAGAAGAGGGGAAAGAAAAAAGAGTAGGAAGGGAAATAAGGAGATGGGGGTAAAGGAAGGGAAAAAGAGGAGGAGGAGGAGGCCGAACATGGGAGAGAAGAAGAGGTAGAAGAGAAGGGGGAAAGACGAGAACGAGAAATAGAAGGGGAAAGAAGATTAAGAAGAGGATATAGAGGAATAGGAGGAAGAGAGGAAAGGAGAGAAGGAGAAGGAGAAGGAGGAAGAGGAAGAGGAGGAGAGCAGCTGCGGGTATTATATAAAGGAAATGTATTAGACTCAAATTTCTACTAACTCCATTTGCATAATGAAGACTTAATTTGTTATGGAAATTAATGGGCAGCGTTTAGGAGTGCAGTGTTCTTGAGCCCCGTGTGTGTGTGTGTGTGTGTGTGTGTGTGTGTGTGTGTGTGTGTGTGTGTGTGTGTGTGTGTGTGTGTGTGTGTGTGTGTGTGTGTGTGTGTGTGTGTGTGTGTGTGTGTGTGTTTCATTTGTATTTGCATATAGTGAATGTTGTAAATTCTTGCCAGCATAATATATTCTCATTACCGTTGTTGCTATTATTATTATTATTATTATTATTATTATTATTATTATTATTATTATTATTATTATTATTATTATTATTATTATTATTATTGTCATCATCTTTAATATATTCAAAATTATCATTAACACACAGACAATGGTGGTGATTAACTGTTATATATAAAGTAATCACAAGCCACATCATCTCTCTGAACAAAAGCTCTTGACGCGAACCCACAATCGGGAAATCAAACTATAAAGCAATCCCCGTCCTTTGCTTCCTCGGGCTGCACAGAGCACGTTTCACACTCGATGGAGCCCCGAGCATAGCAAACACACACACACACACACACACACACACACACACACACACACACACTACCAGTTATAAAACATATTTCATAATCGCCGGCGCCACGAGAATCAACCACACGCAGTATCAATAATAATAATAATAATAATAATAATAATAATAATAATAATAATACGTAATAATAGAACGGTCTTCCCTCCCGCGTGCAATACAGCCGAGCGTCCCTTCAAGGCAACCGCCACAAGGCTGTTCGCTCGCTTCACTCCACTAATAGATTTCTGTATCACTATTATTACTTTACGGACGAGAGACGCAGCGACTAGAACTTACAAAAAAAACACAGAACTGAGTATCTGTGGAGGAGAGGAGACTAAGTGCCAGAGTTCTCCTTTCGATGTAATAATCTACTGTAACCTAATAATTATAATAGATCTATCAGCAAAAGGTTAGGACGCTTTCAGTAAAAAAAAAAAGTGACTACCTGTATTACAAGTATGTACATCACACATAACACTAAGTCTCCACCTGGCTAGAAAGAACATTAGTGTATCTATATGTTAATCAATCATTGCTACTATTACTACTACTACTATTGATACTACTACTACTACTACTACTACTACTATTACTACTACTACTACTACTACTACAACTCCCACCACTGCCACAACTATTACCACCATCACACACAACATTCACCGTCTTCGCCTGACAGTTACTTCGATCACCCTCCGCAGCTCAATCACTAAAACAAGTCCATCCCTCCTCAAGGCGTATTCCGTCATCCTCACACACTAGCGCCTTACCTAACGTGTAGCAAAGTGTCTATCGTACAAAGTGGGGGAGGAACAACATCAAAGATCTTACCCGGGAGAAATTTTCAGCCGCGAGGAACATTTATGGCTTGTCGAAGTTCGCCCTTCCTCTCAACTTATGGTCGGAGTCTTTCATCCTTTAAAGCGCGCGATTTCATTCAGCGAGAGAGAGAGAGAGAGAGAGAGAGAGAGAGAGAGAGAGAGAGAGAGAGAGAGAGAGAGAGAGAGAGAGAGAGAGAGAGAGAGAGAGAGAGAGAGAGAGAGAGAGAGAGAGAGAGAGAGAGAGAGAGAGAGAGAGAGAGAGAGAGAGAGAGAGAGAGAGAGAGACAGACAGACAGACAGACAGACAGACAGACAGACAGACAGACATGCAGACGGACAGATCAAGATGAGCTCAGCAAGTTTATTATTTAGTATTTTTTTTCTCATCTACCAATCGCATCGAATTACCTCTCTATCTGTCCTCCCGAAATTGACCTCTCTTTTGGCCACTCCTCTTAACTCTTTTTTTTTTTTTACAGGAGCAGTGATTTGCGGGCTTTTTTTCATTTTTTTTTCTCTTGAGCTGTTTCCTTCGCTGTAAAAAAATACGGAGCACAAAAGTATTAAAAAAAACTAGAAAAAATACTAAAATAAATTGTCTTGGGTATTTAGAAAAGGACGAGGAAAATTCTCTCTCATAGGAAAAGCTTTTAAGACTCCCTTCAAAGGCGGAGGGAAAAATAAGGTTAAGAAAAGGGAAACAGTGAACGCCAGGACGGAAGGATTGGATTTATCTTACGTAATGGTGGCGTGGATGAACGAACGAACACACACACACACACACACACACACACACACACACACACACACACACACACACACACACACACACACACACATAATGGGCTTATTCTCATCATTTATTTTCTAATTGTCTGTCTGCATGTCGGTCTATCTATTTGTCTCTGTTTTGTCTGTTTCTCATTCTTTTTTTCTATCTTTCTATTTATTTAACTGTCTATCTATCTATCTAACACTCACTCATAGACAAATCACTCAATGTTACCCCCCAACTCCCTTACTTCGTCCCACACTCACTCACTCACTCACTCACTCACCGCCCACGCCGTCATCCTTTGTGTGGTTGGCGGACAGAAGATGAGGGAAGAGCTTTGAGGAAAATTACCCACACTACCAGCAGCGTCGGTAGCAGCTCTGTACTGGCGGGAGAGACTTGCTCCTGCCTTCCTTCCTTCCTGCCGACGCCTCTGCCCCTGAAGTTCAATGCTCCCTTATCTCTCTCTCTCTCTCTCTCTCTCTCTGCCATCTTTTTTGGGTCTGTGTCGTGTGTGTGTCTGTGAAGGTCCGGGTGTTTGTTTGTATGTGTGTTTGTTATTCTTGTGTGTGTGTGTGTATTTGCGTCTGTTTCTCATTTTGTTGCTGTCTGTCCCTTTGTTTGTTTGTCATTGTCTGTATGCTGTCCTGGTCTCTCTCTCTCTCTCTCTCTCTCTCTCTCACTCTCTCTCACACACACACACACACACACACACACACACACACACACACACACACACACACACACACACACACACACACACACACACACACACACACACACACACACACACACACACACACACACACACACACACACACACACACACACACACACACACACACACACACACACACACACACACACACACACACACACACACACACACACACACACACACACACACACACACACACACACACACACACACACACACACACACACACACACACACACACACACACACACACACACACACACACTTTCCCACATTCATCCTCTCCTGGAGCTCCTGCCCGGCGGAGGGTGTCGGGGCGTGTGATGCGGGGGACAGGGATGCTGCGTTACTCTTGGGGGAGCGGGGAAGAAGAGGGGGAAGAAGGGGGGAGAGGGGAAAAGAGGAGGAAGGAGAGAGAAGGGGGGAAGAGCGCGGTAGCTATGTGTGTGTTGTGGAGTGGACGGGGTAAGACAGGCGTGAAAGCAAGGGAGAAAAACAAGGAAGTAAGACGGGGTGAGGAGGTGAGGTAACATAAGGTAAGGTAAGGTAACGTAAGGTAAGGTAGGGTATGGTAAGGTAACGTAAGGTAAGGTAGGGTAGGGTAGGGTATGGTAAGGTAAGGTAAGGTAAGATAAGGTAAGGTAAGGAACGGTAAGTAAAGTAAGGAAAGGTAAGGTAAGGTAGGGTAGGGTAGGGTAGGGTAGGGTAGGCAGGTAGGTAGGGTAGGGTAAGGTAAGGTAAGGTAAGGGTAGGTAAGGTAAGAGTAGGTAGGTAGGTAAGGTAAGGTAAGGTAAGGTAAGGTAAGGTATGGTAAGGTAAGGTAAGGTAAGGTAAGGTAAGGTAAGGGAAGGTAAGGTAAGGTGAGGTAACGTAAGGCAAGGTAAGGTAAGATAGTTGAGTTACAAGATAGTTAATTAAGAAGGAAGTGAAGTATGGAGTGAGAAATCCGTAGAATAGAGGTAGTGACAGTTTTGCCAAAGTGAGTAAAGAGGTGAAGAGTAAAGAAAAGTGCGGAGAAGAGTATGTAGAAGAAAGAGGAGGAGCGGGCTAGCCATGTGTGTCTTGTAAAATGGACGGGGTAAGAGAGGCGTGAGCGCAGGCGAAAAAAGGACAAGGAAGGAATTGTAAGATGAGGTAAAGACTAGGCGGTATTACTACATATTTCGTCGCCAATGTTCACATATTTGACAAGTTTTCGTAGGAGGTTTGGTCATTTCCAGGATTAGTTTTACGACCCTGGTGGTAGTCTGACCCTTCTTCTGTACCATGAACCTCAAGAAACACTCATTACAACCCGATTGATCCCTTCTTTGACCTTCAGAAATAGTTGATGTGAGAAGCGAAAGTGTCTTATAATACCAGACTAGGAGTTTAGGTAAGGTGGGGTAAGATAAGATATGTTAAGGTGAGCCGTGGGATAAGGTAAAGGAAGAGATAAGATAGTGAGGAAAAAGGCTAGTTAAGGAATGAGGAGTATGTAGAATATAGTGCTTTAAGTTGAAGTGAGGGAAGTACAGGTAAGGTGAAGTGAGATGAAGTTACGGAAAGGATGAAATACAGTGAGGAAAGAGGTAAACTAAGGGGTGAAATGTGCGTAGAGTAGGAGTGAATTAAGGTAAGAGAAAGTAAGGTAAGGTAAGGTAAGGTAAGCTAAGCTAAGCTAAGGGAAAAGGTAAGGTAGGGTAAGGTAAGGTAAGCTAAGGTAAGGTAAGGTAAGATAAAGATAGGTTAGGTGAGATAAAGTGAAGGAAGATATACGAAAAACCGATGTGAAGAGTTCGTAAAGTAGAAGTGAAGTAAAGTTATATAAGGTCAGAGGCGAGGTGAGGTGAGGTGAGGCGAGGTGAGATAAGGAGAAGAACAGCTCTGAGAGAGAGAGAGAGAGAGAGAGAGAGAGAGAGAGAGAGAGAGAGAGAGAGAGAGAGAGAGAGAGAGAGAGAGAGAGAGAGAGAGAGAGAGAGAGAGAGAGAGAGAGAGAGAGAGAGAGATAGAGAGAGAGAGAGAGAGAGAGAGAGAGAGAGAGAGAGAGAGAGAGAGAGAGAGAGAGAGAGAGATAGAGAGAGAGAGAGAGAGAGAGAGAGAGAGAGAGAGAGAGAGAGAGAGAGAGAGAGAGAGAGAGAGAGAGAGAGAGAGAGAGAGAGAGAGAGAGAGAGAGAGAGAGAGAGAGAGAGAGAGAGAGAGAGAGAGAGAGAGAGAGAGAGAGAGAGAGAGAGAGAGAGAGAGAGAGAGAGAGAGAGAGAGAGAGAGAGAGAGAGAGAGAGAGAGAGAGAGAGAGAGAGAGAGAGAGAGAGAGAGAGGACAAAGACCGGGACGAAGAAAAACAAATACTATTGTTCAGAATGTTGCTCGTTTTATCAATGTTTATCATCTGAGGTTCGCCTTGAAGTATTTCCCGACCAGCACAGAGAAGCAAGTGGTGGGAGGGAATGGAAGTTATGAGTTTTCTTATCTGAGTGTGTGTGTGTGTGTGTGTGTGTGTGTGTGTGTGTGTGTGTGTGTGTGTGTGTGTGTGTTTACGTTGTTGCCTATTGCGCCGGTAGGCATCTTCCCGGTGGGGCCTGATGGTCGGCCCAAGGCTTCTTCCAGGTGGGGCCTGATGGTCGGCCCAGCCCGTTCTGGCGCAGGCGAGTGTTTATAGTGGCGCCATCTTGCATTGGCTCATGCTGCCCCCCGGAACTCGTTCTTGATTCGCTTGGACGGCTTCCTCTAGAGTCCGGGTTGATGGGTGGTCTTCAGGACAGCATGTGGGTAGTTTTAAGCCACTCGGCGGGGACCGAAAAATCCGAGTGGTAGCGTGGGGATTCGAACCCGCGTCGTCCATCACGCGGTGAATGTGGGCCCAGTACGCTACCACTTCGGCCACCGCCTACCCCTATGCGTGCGTGGGTTGAGGTTATATAACGATAAGTGCAGACGCAATATAGTGTTTCTCCGTTTTGCAAGGATAGAGACGAGGGAGAGAGATAGATGTTGGAAAGAGAAAACCAACTCGGGAGAGGAAAGAAGGCTTAGACGGCGTGGGAGAGCGACAGTAGGATAAGTGCTGAGATGGGAGGCGGGGCATCCGAGAATCAAAATAACATAAATTCAACACCAAAAAGGGAGTTCACAAATATCGTGTAGAAGTGAATATTACGTAAAGAACATAGGAACCCACGACGCTATGCAAAAAAGAAAAGAAGTGGATACCATTGAATTGATAATGGAGTGAAAATAATTTACGGAAGTGCAAGTTATGATAAAGTCGATGTTCACAAAAATCGAAAGTGTTTAATATCGGACTGGAGCGTGTGAAGAATGGAAATTTAAGTGAACTGATAAAAGTGTCGAGGAAGAACGATAAGGAGGATGAGAAGGGGAAGAACATGGAAACGAAGAACAAGAAGGGAAAGTCTGAATGTAGTAGAACAGAATTACAACATGCCACTTAAAATGTAAAGGTCATATGAATTGCAGAACATTATGCCACCACCACAAAGACGGTGTGACGAAGATAACTGCCCTGTTCCGAAGCCTACCTGGAGCCAGCCGTTAACACACTAATGTTAACGGAGAAAGAGAAGAATGAGGTGAGGATGAATAGGATGAGGAGGAAGATGGCAAGAAAACAGTGCAGGTATGATGAATAAATAGACGAATAAGATGAAAGAAAATAAAGAAAAAAATGTATATATGCTCGAAGGAGGGGGCCAAGGAGTGGAAGGTAGAAAGTGAAAGTGAGCAAAAACAGAGCTCTCCACCCGAAATTGACCTCTCTTTTGGGTGCTCTTTGCTTTTATCTTTTATGGGAGCGGCGAGTAGCGGGCTTTTTTATTTCGTACTCTTTTTGTTGCCCTTGACCTTTGATGTAAAAAAAACAGAGCAAATAAAGGAGAAGGAAGATAAGGAAACGAACATAAGCTATAGAAATCATGAGACGGTGAGAGAAACCAAACATCTTTTTATGTGTGTGTGTAAGTCTGTCAGTCTGTCTGTCTTCTACATCCAACTCAATGACGCTTAACCCCGAAAAAAGACCCCAATAAATGAACATTCTATTTGCCTATTGGGCGTGATGAGAGCCAATTAAGGGACGAGGTGAATGAGGACAAGGTCAGGAGGGAAGTCCAGAAAAATGAAGGCGAGTTAAAGAGCTGAGTGAGTGAGTGAGAGCATTTTCAGGGGGTGAAGAGAGAAAGAGAGAGGGCGACGAGTGAGGGCTATCGTGCAAGGGAGGGGTGATGAGACGGGTAAAAGAACACTACAGATTGATTACAAATTAGGTGAGTGAGGGCGTGAAGGATGAAAGGGAGGCAAGCAGTTATGACGCGTGGGGATGGGGAGGTGGGTGGGTGGAGGAGGGAGTGTGTGTGTGTGTGTGTGTGTGTGTGTGTGTGTGTGTGTGTGTGTGTGTGTGTGTGTGTGAGTGAGTAAGAAAGTGAGTTAGAGAGGGAGGGAAGAAGGAGGGAGGGAAGGAGGGATGGAGGAAGGAGAGGAGGAAGTGGATGAGTGTATGAGGAGTGAGGAGGAGTGAGTGAGTGGAAAGGTGAGTTAGTGAGGGAGAGAAGAAGGAAGGAGAGAAAGAGGGAGGAAGGCGGATGGAGGGAGGAGGAGTGAGTGAGTGAGTGGAAAGGTGAGTTAGTGAGGGAGGAAGGAGGGCAGGAGTGGATGACTGTATGAGTGAGTGAGTAAGACAAAGAGAAGCAGAAAAAATCAAACCGCTACATTCTACTCAATTAGTACTGGCATGTCGCAATTACATAAACAAAATCACTCGCAATTACAGTATTACGCAGCACCGCAATTACTACAAAAATGCCACAATTTATCACATTAAAACTGATATTAAAAGTTGTGCTCTTACTAATGAAAACTAATAACGGGCGCTGCAGTACATCCCAATTATCATAAGTTGCATGTTATTAACCAAATGAAACGTTACTTGGGAAATTATGGCTCTTGCGAAATCGTAAAATAACACGAAAAACGCCTAGCTCTTAATCTCGGAAAACTGGAGATAAATGAGAAGTATTAAAAAGAGAAGGGAAGGAAAGGGTGGCACGGTTTTGGTAATGTGTATAAAGGAATAAATTTAGAAGACAAGAAAAGATGGAAAGAAAATAGTTTGATGTATAGAAAAGTGAAAAGAGAAGAGGATAAAAAGAGAGATGATTAAAGTGGAGAGGTAAAGTAACACAATCGGAGAAACAAAAAAAGGGGAAAAAAACATGTGGATTTAAAAAGAGAGGATGAAATAGAAGAGGGACAGAGTAACAATGACACGGAGATACAGGAGAGAGAAAGAGGAATACAATAAGAGGAGAAGAAAAGGAATACCTGTGTTGGAAATATACTAGAGGAAAAGAAAGTAACGAGGAGAGGGAAACACGGCACTGGTAAAACGTAACAGGAGAGGGAATGAAGAAGAGGAAATTACAACTAAGTGTCGGCAATTCAGAACAGGGAGTAAGTGAACAACAGAATAAATGAGGCGAGGAAGAGGACGAAAATGCAGGATAGAAACAGAAACAGGACAGTGGCAGAAAAACACAAAAGAGAGGATGGAAAACAATACAGGGAGCGAAAGAGAAACAAGAGAATGGCAGATAAAAACCAAAAGAAAGTACTGGATAAATTAACAACGTGACAAAAGAGGGGATGAAGGAGAGGAAAGGAGAGGAAAAGTGAAACAGAAAGAGAGAATGGATAACAAGATAGAGGAAGGAAAAAGAGGCCATGAAGGAGAGAAAAGGAGAGGACAAGTGAAACAGAAAGAGAGAATGGATAACAAGATAAAGCAAGGGAAAAAGAGGCGATGAAGGACAGGAAAGTAGAGGAAAAGTGAAACAGAAAGAGAGAATGGATAACAAGATAAAGCAAGGGAAAAAGAGGCGATGAAGGACAGGAAAGTAGAGGAAAAGTGAAACAGAAAGAGAGAATGGATAACAAGATAAAGCAAGGGAAAAAGAGGCGATGAAGGACAGGAAAGGACGGGAAAAGTGAAACAGAAAGAGAGAATGGAATAACAAGATAAAGGAAGGAAATAACAAGAGAATAGTGGAGAAAACCAAGAGTAGGAACGGAGAACACAACTAAAAGAATAAGAAGGAAAGAGTAACAATAGACATGAGTGAAGACAACAGAGAAGAAAGAAAAAAAAGGCAGAAAGAATGGCTGAAGCTCGAGCCGTCTATTGCCTTTACAGACTCAAACACTATAATCAGATTTACCAGACTTCTCCGCCAGATATTAACGCTGATAAAGTGAAGTCCCGAGCTTGAAAAGAAAACTGAAACTCTGGGCACTCTCCAAATAAACACACGCCGCCCGTTTTCTGTTGCGTAAGGGAAACTGTAATAAGAGCCGAGGAGTTGGGAGGGAAAAGTACAATGACCGTGAAAGAAAGAGAAAGGGTGATACACGGATACATGGAAGTCAGGAGAATTAGACGGACGAGACTTAAAGGAGAAAAAAGCAAAACTCAAACGTGAAAATATAAAAGTGGAGAAAAAATGTAAATAAAGGAAAATTGGAGGAGAATGGCAATAGAAGCATACGAGAAAGTTATAAAAAATACGAAATAGATTAAAATTGAGAAAGCGCATCAACTCAACCGGAATAGCATAAAGGTGGAAAGAAGATAATGTTAATAAAGGGAATCAAAGGAGAATGGCAATATGAGCAATACGTGAAAGTTAGGGAAAGTAAAAGAAGAAACAGAGTAAAATGAGAACGCACATTAACTCAACCGTGATAATATAAAAAGTGGGAAGCGGAAAAATTTATTAAAGGGAAGGAAATGAAAATGACAATGTGATCATCTCTAAGGAAAGTTAGGGAAAGAAAAAAGATGATAGAGAGTAAAATGAGAAAGCACACCAACTCAGCCGTGATAACACTGAAATGGGAAGAAAAATATGAATAAAAGAAAGTAAAAGCTATTGGGAATATGAAAATACTTGAGCTATATGATAAAAAGAAAACAAAAGAGTTAGGGAAAGAAAAAAGATGAAAAAAGTAAAATGAGAAAGCACACCAACTCAACCGTGATAACACTGAAATGGGAAGAATAAACGTGAATAAAGGAAAGTGAAGGCTGTTGGGAATATGAAAATACTTGAGTTATATGATAAAAAGAAAACTAAAGATGCAAATTAGAAGCATACCAAGCACACTGTGGCACTAGCAAACAAGTAAGAAGGAAGTAGGCCTATGTGACTTGAAAACAAAGAAAAGGGGCGATAAAAAGAAGATATTACATTAAACAAAACTGGAAATAGGAAGAAAAATACTAAAATAATAAATAAATCCACACCAACTCTGATATTAATATAGAACTGGAGTAAAAAAACAAAACTATAAATAACTGGTAAAGAAAGAAAAGACATAATTAAAATAAAATAAAAATAACGCGATGAAAAATAAAGAAAAAAGAGAATCCTGTCAACCTTACTTAATTGTTTCGTCATCTTTGTTGCTTCTGTTTTTGTTTTTGTTTTCTATTCACAAAACCTGTTCATATCGTCCTTCAAGTTCTTTCCTTCCTCTACATTCCCTCCCTCCTCGCCCTCCATTCCCCCTCCCTTCAACACGCCTCCTCCTCCATCTCCCGCATTTCTTCCGTCGCATTCCTCTGCCTCGCCCATTCGTATTTCCTCCATCTTCCTCCTCCTCTCATATTCAATTTCGAGCCTTTTCTTCTTTTCTGGCACGTGGAAACCTACACACAGACGCCTCTCTCTCTCTCTCTCTCTCTCCTATTTATTTATTTTTTACTCATTTCTTTCTTTAATTTTCATTCTATCTATCTTTCTTTCTTTCTCTTTCTTTCTCTTTCTCCCTTCCACATCCTTACTTATCTACCTCCCCCCAACAGTTTAACATCTACAACACGATTTGAAAAGAACATCATCGCCAACTCTATTAAGTTACTAAAGAAAAAAGACAAGAAAAGGTATAGTTTGGAAGAGACAGGAGAGATGGAGAAGAGTAAGGAGAGGGAAGAATTTTAGGAGGATAAGGAGGAGGGAAAAGGGAGGAGGCGAAATCCTTTAAACAATGAAAAGTCAGAGAAGAGGGAGAAGAAGGTTGGGAGGAAAAAAAAGGAGAAGACACGCTTTAGACAATGAAGAAAAGCAGGAGAAGGATGGAAAGGGAATAAGGAAAGAGGGGGAAAGAAAGAACGAGGAAATACCCTTTAGACAACGAAAGACAAGAGGAAAATAGGAGAAAGAAGAGGTTAGGAGAACAAGAGGGAGGAAAAAAAAGTAGGAGGAAAAACACTTTAGACAATGATCCAGCTAAATCTTCCTCTCTGTCTCTCTGGATGAAAAAAAATACGTGTTTAATATTTTTTAAAAGACAGTTTTGACTCCGCAGATTTCCTTAAGGGGCTTATCGAAGAGCCTACAAAAAATGGTTAATGGGGGTGAGCCAAGGTCGAGGGAGGCGAGGAGGTGAAGGTCAATTATAAAGAAGAGAGGAGGAAGCAAAGGACTTAACTGAGCAGCAGAAGGATGAGGATAAAATAAGTTAGAAAGAGAAACAGGAACGCGTGAAGAGATGGAATTGTACTTACTAATGGAAAGAAATAAGGTGAAGAAGGGAAGGTCATTTATAAAGAGAGAAGGAACATGAAGAGGAAACGGAGCATGGGAAGAAAGAGGAACAGGAGAATGAAGAAGTTAGAACGAGAAGTAGAAGAAATGGCGGAGATGGGGATATGCGTAGAAAAGGGAAGAAATAAGGTGAAGAAGGGAAGGTCAGTTATAAAGAAGAGGAAGAGGAACCCAACGACGAAATGGAATAGCAGAAGGAAGAGGAAAAGAAGAGTAAAGAAGATGGAAACAGAAACAGAAGAGAAGAAGGAAGAGAGGAATGAAGTTAAAAAAAGAAACAAAAAAGAGAAGTAGGAAGAGAAAAGTAAAGAAATTAGAAAGATAAAGAGAATAAGAGAAGAAGGAAGATTACAAAAGTTAGAAAGAGAATCCGAAGAAATGAAAGAAGACAAAAGACGGAAGAAAGAAAATCAACAAAAAACTGAGGAGATGGAAATGACAGAAGTAATGGAAAAAATGAAGAAGGGAATGACCAGTAAGGGGAAGAAGAATTAAGCAGTTCGAGAGAAAAGAAAAACAAAACATTATAGATGAAAAGGCACGTAGCAGTAGGAAGAAATTAAGAATGAATGAAAGAACAAGGGGGAGAGGAAGAGGAAGAAGGAGAGCAAACAAGTCAGAAAGAGACCAATGAAAAGCTGAAGAGGTGGTGGATATGTAAGCAGGAGTAAAAATAAATTAAGAAAGGAAAAAGACCAAGGGAAGAGAAAGGGTGTGACTGTAGACTGTAGAGAGACGTGGACATTTTGTTGAACATCTTATCAAAACAATAAATAAATGTACGAAGACTGCGTAGAGATGC
>NC_066530.1:6798871-6846371 GCF_024679095.1 Eriocheir sinensis | reverse complement strand
GTCTGGGTCACGTATGTGCTCTCATTCCTTCATTCCTCTCTTCGCTCCTTCCCTCTCTCCCTCACTCCCTCCAGTCCTCCTTTAGTTCTTCTTATATGCCGCCCAAGACTTCTTTTTTCTTCTTCATATTCTCTTGCTTCCTTCTTTCTCTTTTGCTTGTTTTTATTTGACTTCCTTTTCCACCTCCTTTTTTTCGTGTTGGTCTGTCTCTCTCTCTCTCTCTCTCTCTCTCTCTCTCTCTCTCTCTCTCTCTCTCTCTCTCTCTCTCTCTCTCTCTCTCTCTCTCTCTCTCTCTCTCTCTCTCTCTCTCTCTCTCTCTCTCTTTTCCCCTGTTCCTACCTACTTATTTTTCCCAGTCATCTATTTTCACCTAATCTTCCTTCCCTCCAATCATTCACGGCTCCCTCAACACCACGTCACTCGCATCACCTTCGCCCTTCGCAAATCCGTCAACGCGCTTTTTCTACCGTTTCTTCCTCTCGCGCTCCCCCGCTCCCCTTCGGAAAACATAGAACCTCCTCCTGCACGAACGGGGCTTCCTTAATTCACCGTCCCCTTGCCGGCTTCCACGCATGTTCCTTCCCCTTCGAGTTGTCATTTTCATGCCTTTGCGATGAAGTGACGTGGCGGTGTTGAAGCAAGACCTGTCCCTATTTTTGGATCCTGGAGGTGAAGGAGGAAGAGAAGGAGGAGGTAGAGCACAACATGAAGAGGTGGTGATGAGACTGCTCGGTAGGTTTGTATGGGATAGAGAGAGAGGAGTAAGAGGAGAAAGGAGAGGGGAGAGGAGTAATCATCTGGTACTTTTAGATGATAGATGAACTGGGAAGGGGACAAGATGAGGAGGTCGGGATGATACAGCTGGATAGGGGTGTATGGGAGAGAGGAGAGAGGGAGAGAGAGAGAAAGAGCAAAATGGCATGGTGAGAGAAGTGGCAATCTTGTACTTTAAATAGTAGATGAGCTGGGAAGGGGGACACGATATGGGGCAGTGGTGGAGCTAGATAGGGATAGGTGGAGGAGAGATGAGAGGGGCAGAGAGAGTGCAGGGAAGGAGAAGGGAGAGAAGGGAGTGTCAGGTACTCTTCAGCAATGAGAAGAGGGAACAGTGATGAGAAGAGAGGCAAGCTGAGTTGGTAGTGATGATATAGCTGGATAGAGGTAGGTGGGGGAGAGATGAGAGGGACAGAGAGAGTGCAGGGAAGGAGAGGGGAGGGAAGGGAGTGTCTGGTACTTTTCAACGATGAGAAGAGGGAACAGTGATTCGAAGAGGAGCAAGATTAGGAGGTGGCGATGATATAGCTGGAAGAGAGAGCCTGGAAGAGAGACTAGAGGGAGATAAGAGTGCAGGGAAGAAGAGGGGAGGGAAAGTAGTGTCTGGTAGTTTTCAACGATGAGAGGAGGGAACAGTGATGAGAAGAGGGGCAAGCTGAAGAGGTGGTGATGATATAGCTGGAAGAGAGAGCTTGGGGGAGAGAGGAGAGGGACAGAGAGAGAGAGTGCAGGAAAGGAGAAGGGAGAGAAGGGAGTGTCTGGTACTTTTCAACGATGGGAAGAGGGGGAAGATGAGGAGGTGGTGATGATATAGCTGCAAAAGAGAGCGTGGGAGAGAGAAGAAAGGGAGATAAGAGTGCAGGGACGGAGAGTGAATACAAAAAAACACGAAGGAGGAACAAACAACAGCAGACTTGATGGTCCTTACGAGGCTGTTTGTGACAAGCTACACTAACTATCTAATCAAAGGTGGAAGATGAAGGACAGCAAGGGCGAAGGTTTAGGAGGAAGTATCAGGTCCCTTTAAATGATGGATGAAGTGTGGATGTGTTGATGTGTGAGAGAGGCGAGAGGTGTTGCAAGCGCTTCGTTCCCTTAAGACGTGTTTATCGGGTGTGATTTTCTGGTCATCACACACCTGGGAGGCTATCTGTTACCTGCTATAACATGAATCAGGCTCGAGAGGATCCCATTTTTCTACTGTGGCTGATAATTCTTTCTTTCTCCCTCGTAGGTACGTGTTGGGTTGTATCTACCTCGTACGTGAGTGCGTGTGAGCCTGGCAGACACAATGGAAGGCTTTGGTGAGTGTACAGACGATTGTTGGGCCTTTGATTAAATATGTATATCTAATGTTTACCGAAAATAGAATACGCACTGTAGTTTGTTAAAAGAAGACCGAATAAGAAAATAAAGTCTAGTATACAGATATCTAAACGTAGGCCTTGAATAGCTGTAATAAAATAAGCTTTGATTCATATGTCTAAGGCCTACCTAATCCGAAACAGACAGGGTGCTTAATTTAGAGGGAAACATAACTCCGGGACAGAGATCTAAAGTGAACCGCGAAAATAACAACTAAAACGCTGAAGATGACTAACGTAAGAAAAGAAAAAAGAAGAAGACCAACGGAAGCAGTTTTGTATATGGACAGGAATGAAAAAAATAAAGGAGAAAATGAGGTAACTAACTAAGACAAAATACTAAACCTAACGCGTGAAAAATAATATATAGGTCCGAAAATGACCCCCATTCCGCCATAAACAAGTATATATCGTCACCTTCGTAAACAAACCGCCTAAGTCATTATTTTCTACTTTACAGGAAATCAAAAAAGAAGTCATTATCTCATTTGGCTTAAGATTTGGACAGAAATGAAAAGGCCGATTCTAGAACACTCAAACCCTGAATGACGAAGGCAACTATACAAAAAATGGGCGTCACCTGTTGAAAAATTTATGTAGACAAAACCTGGAATTGTTTGAAATATGACTTAGGCGATTATTTTATGAGGGTGACGATATATTTATGAAAACACGACAAATAAGCTGATAAACTTTACTAACACCGCGCCATAAACGACAAAACGGTGAAAATAAACGTCATAACTTTGCACGAGACGAACACGGAGTCATAAACGCGGCAAGCGGAGAGCGTAACGAACGAGGCTCATCCACGTGCTGTTCATTTGTCCCTCCGCGCCTCCCCTCGGCCCTGACAACTTATTCATCAGCCCCCGGGTCGCCCTACACGCCCTACATGACCATTTACTTCGGCTGTGAGGGTGCTCCGAGGATCTTTGAGGGTGGAACGTTTTCATGCTAGACAAAGAGAAAATACAAGTGAAGGAACGATGCATTTGTTATATCGTATTGGGTTCTTATAACTTGCCTTTCTAGTATGAGCAATGGAAATATATTGAAAAGTGTGTGAAAAACGGTATGAACACACAAGAACGAGCACACAAACGAACACAAACACATACATGCATACTATAAAGACACACACAGAAACTCAATCTCACAGAGGCATGCACATACACACACACCTCACAAACAGAATATACACTACGCTCATACTTAAATACCTGAAGAAGAAACATCGCTTAAATTATAAACAGGTATGCAAAAGGTATGAGTGGAGTCTAAGGCTCTTCGTCTCATCAGCTCTCCTCCTCCTACTGATAGTCTTCTACCTCGTAAATTCCGCCGCCATGTTGCCTCTCTTTCTATCTTCTATCGATATTTTCACGCTGACTGCTCTTCTGAACTTGCTAACTGCATGCCTCCCCCCTTCCCGCTGCCTCGCCATACACGACTTTCTATTGAAGCTCATCCCTTTACTGTCCAAATCCCTTACGCACGAGTTAACCAGCATTTTCATTCTTTCATCCCTTACGCTGGTACACTCTGGAACAATCTTCCTTCATCTGTATTTCCTCCTGCCTACGACTTGAACTCTTTCAAGAGGAGGGTATCAGGCACCTCCTCCCGAAATTGACCGTGAGCTGCCCGTGAACTGTTTCCTCTGCAGTAAAAAGAATGTTGAAAAAAAGGATCGCAGAGACACATGCATTGACCAAAAAGAATTCCGGTGCTCAGAAGTTTCCTTAGAATTCAAAAGAGTAAAAAGAAAAGTCTTGGATATTAACTCCTTGCCACTTCCACGAGCATCTATCTTTTGCATGTAGCTTACAAGAATATTGGCTCAGGCGCACCACAAAGAAAAAAAATATAAAATAACTCTCTCTCTCTCTCTCTCTCTCTCTCTCTCTCTCTCTCTCTCTCTCTCTCTCTCTCTCTCTCTGCATATAAATAACGCCATAAATACTACCACACAAAGATCTTGCATCCTTGTTCTTGGGGTTTAGATTCATTTCGCTATATCGCAAAAGTCTCTCTCTCTCTCTCTCTCTCTCTCGGCAGTAAATCATAATCCGTATTCATTAGCAATAATCTCGAGGCGAAAACTGTGAAAAGAGAAAGAGCGAGAGGAAAAGAGGGACGAGGAAGAGAGAAAACGTATAAAGCAAATGCGTAGACTCAACTAAATATTCAAAGGCTGGATTAGTCTGGGCGGGGAGAGGGGAGCGAAATCACAAGTATTACTAAATGAAAGGAAAAAAGGAGACTAGAGGCAGGAAATTTGTAATGTGCTGGATGACATAATCTGAAGTCATGTTTTAGTGTGTTGGAAGGGGGAGCAGTAGTAGTAGTAGTAGTAGTAGTTGTAGTGGTAGTAGCAGTAGTAGTAGTAGTGGTGGTAATAGTAGTAGTAGTAGTAGTAATAGTAGCAGTAGTAGCAAAAGTAGTAGCTCCTCATATTTCCCTTCACAAGATACAAATGGCTGAATATTTCCCGCCATAAATGCAAACCGTCTTGATATTATTAATTTGTATTACACTCTCTCTCTCTCTCTCTCTCTCTCTCTCTCTCTCTCTCTCTCTCTCTCTCTCTCTCTCTCTCTCTCTCTCTCTCTCTCTCTCTCTCTCTCTCTCTCTCTCTCTCTCTCTCTCTCTCTCTCTCTCTATTAACCTATTAACCTTTTATAACGACCTCTTCACTGTTTATGACGTAACCAAATCACTGGACGTAGTCTATCTTGATTTCCAGAAAGCGTTTGATAAAGTCCCGCATCATAAATTACTTTATAAAATAAAGCAAATAGGTATTGACGGTCAAGTAAACCAATGGATCGCGAATTGGTTGAGCAACAGACAACAAAGAGTAGTGATTGACGGATTTAACTCAGAGTGGGCGCCTGTCACTAGTGGCGTCCCTCAGGGCTCGGTCCTTGGCCCAGTGCTCTTCATTATTTACATCAACGACGTGGATGTTGGACTCAATAACCGCATTAGTAAATTTGCAGACGACACAAAGATTGGTAACTCGGTTCTCACTGACGAAGACAGGCAAAGCCTCCAAGAGGATTTGCACAAAATTTCAGCTTGGTCGGATAGATGGGAGATGCCCTTTAACGTAGACAAGTGCCAGATCCTTCAAGTTGGAACGAGGAATAAGAAGTTCGAATACGAAATGCGCGGCGTTAAACTCAAAAGCGTTCAATGCGTCAAAGACTTGGGGGTCAAAATCGCTTCAAACCTCAAATTCTCACAGCAATGCATCGATGCAGCAAATAAAGCGAACAGAATGTTGGGCTTCAATAAAAGAAACTTTGTATTCAAGAATAAAGATGTAATACTCCCGCTCTACAACAGTTTAGTCAGACCCCACTTGGAATATGCGGTACAGTTTTGGTCCCCCCACCATGCAAAGGATATTGCTAAATTAGAAGGTGTTCAGCGTCGGGCAACGAAAATGATCCCTTCCTTGCGCAACAAATCCTACGAAGAAAGGCTTTCTACCCTTAACATGTTCTCTCTTGAGAAACGTCGCCTCCGCGGAAAACTGATCTAATGTTTTAAAATACTTAATGGTTTCACGAATGTAGACAGATCAACATTGTTTCTGATCGATGACACTTTGCGCACGAGGAACAATGGCGTAAAACTCAGATGTAGACAAGTAAATTCAGACTGCACCAAATTTTTCTTCACCAACGTTGTAGTGCGATAATGGAATAAGCTTCCACCATCAGTGGTCCAGTGTAACACGATTGACTCCTTCAAAAATAAGCTCGACCGTCACTTCCTTCAACTTAATATCAACTAGAGTAGAAATGCAACGTTTTGGAGTCTTCTGATTAATGTAAAATCACTTAGGTTTAGGGACAGACCACCAAGTCTGGACCATGGGGTCTGTGTGGTCTGATTTTCTATGTAAATCTATGTAAATCTCTCTCTCTCTCTCTCTCTCTCTCTCCATTCATATACAACCATCAGATGTAAAAGCAAGGAGAACGTCGGCTCTATTACAACAACTAGAACAATAACAACAACAACAAAAGCAGCAACAACAATAACAAAGAGGCAACACTATCACCATCACTAACCATCACCATCATCATCAGCAGCAGCAAGAACAACAAGAACATCACTATCAGCAGCCGCCACCCATAAACCAAAATAAAGACGTGCAGAGAGAGAGAGAGAGAGAGAGAGAGAGAGAGAGAGAGAGAGAGAGAGAGAGAGAGAGAGAGAGAGAGAGAGAGAGAGAGAGAGAGAGAGAGAGAGAGAGAGAGAGCAGCAGCCTATCAGTTTCCAGTCCTCCCATCACACGGCTGTCACACGGAAGGGAATAACAGGGCGCGAAGGTCATTATGGAGGAAGTAATGACACAGACCTCACTAGCTTGCCCTCCTCCATTCACATTCCCCCCCCCCTCTCCTCCCCTCCCCCCACCTGGTTTCTCGTTACTAGATGTTGACTCGAGAAACACTTATCACGTGAGTTTCCTGTCAGTGTCGGGTAAATGATTTTCTCTGCTTGAACTTTTTTTTAGAAATTCCCAAAGTTTGTTTAGTGTATCTCTATTGCTTCGGATAATTAAGCGATGGAGGTCACCCGCATGATGATGTGACAGAAGTGGCGTGTCGCGTTGAATCCCCTGACGTTTTATGCAGCACTGTCCATCAATAGTCAAAAGGCAGAAGTTTTTATTTATATATTTTTCACTACAATCATATTTATCATACTATTCCATCGTTATTACCGTATATTTTTTTATGATGTGTTCTTTTTCCAAGGAGATATTCTACGTATTAATCTTTAACTCGGCTCTCTTCCCTCCAGCCTGTGATTTCCTCTTATATATTATTAAAGGTTAAGAGATTAGTTTAGTTGCGTCCCACTTTTTCCCCATTTTTCTCTTTCCATTTCCCTCCCTCCCGGCATATCAGATTCACAAGAGCACCATAACGCAACCTGTGACGAGCCGGATTCTGACACGTAATTATCGAGGATGGACTGCTGGGGGAGGGGATGAGGGGGAGGGAAGGGAGAGGGGAAGGGGTAGGGGGAGGTGGGGAGAGGGAAGGGAAAGTGGGATATCGAATAGCAAAAGATGGAAGACAAAAGTAATGAAGAAGAGGGAAAAAATGTGAAATGTTTGTAGTCTACGTTTATACATTTTAATTCTTTTTATGATATTGTGATTATAAAACTGTCAGTTTGGAAAATATGACTGAAGGCCTGTGTGTGTGTGTGTGTGTGTGTGTGTGTGTGTGTGTGTGTGTGTGTGTGTGTGTGTGTGTGTGTGTGTGTGTGTGTGTGTGTGTGTGTGTGTGTGTGTGTGTGTGTGTGTGTGTGTGTGTGTGTGTGTGTGTGTGTGTGTGTGTGTGTGTGTGTGTGCATGAACGAGTGCGTGAACCAAACACTGGCAGCCGGCGCGCCCCTCCCTCCCATGCCTCTTTACACCCCGTCAAGCGGCCGATCGTTAGGCGCAGACTATTTACCTTCGCCTCGCAGGAACTGACGGCGCGACGCCACGCCATTGTGTCAAACTTCAAAACACAAACATTTTTCACACACTTGAGAAAATGTGAAGAGAACATGTTTCTTTGCTTGCTTGTCCCTTTTAGCCTTGCTGATGGGAGGAGCAGCCGACGCACCCGCCGCCGCTCCTCCCGACGCACGCTAGACGCTCCTCTCTCGTTGTATCCTGACTTCTTGTAGAATGAGTGCTTGTGGGCCTTTAATATATTCTCGAAAAATAGTTCCCCATTTATCACCACTAACCAAATTCTATGCATCTTCAGAATAGTAAGGAAATAGGAATTTAGATCCAAGCCCAGCCGAGCGAAGATAATAAAGAAAAAAATAAGTGAATAAGACTGCTGGGCCCTAAAGCTCTGGGGTTTCGTATATAAATATCCGAATGAATATATGAAATATTTCGTGTTAATGCAAATAAAAAGACAATACAGCTCAACGATATTTCTGCGATACTAGGGAGCGATACCAACGGTCGTTACATAATTTTGCTATTTTGAAAATGGAGGGAACGAAAACAGAGTAAAAATTGTGCGCGTGCAAAACTTGTGAGCACTGGCGGACGGTAGTAAGTGAAACACGGCCGCCCAGGACCGTAGAGTTTACTTCCCGTTTTTATTTGCGCCATAAATCTCCGTGAATCATCGTGACTTTCACTGTTATGCATTTCCTTTTTTATTGCGTGTTGCATTGTTTCCTGCACTGCCGTATTGTCGCGCACATTTTATTTTAACACATCTCTGTATATGTTACCACTCCGGTATACAACTTTTATTACCTTCAAGCCTTAGCTGACAAAAATACTGCAGAGTTGTTTTACGTGTACTTCGTCATATTACAATAAAGGTGTGTATGTGTGTGTGTGTGTGTGTGTGTGTGTGTGTGTGTGTGTGTGTGTGTGTGTGTGTGTGTGTGTGAGTAAACTTTCAAGGCAATTACTAAAACGAATTACCGATCTGTATTAAATTCCATGCATGTACAAAACAGATACACACGGACAAGTGCATACATACTAACACACACACACACACACACACACACACACACACACACACACACACACACAGAAACCAAACACACACACTGGCAATCCGTTCCCCTCGCGGCAAAATGTTCTTGTTCGGGGGACGAAAACTTGCTTTAAAAAATGAGCATCAAATGTACTGTAAAGCAATTAGTGGGAAGCTGCGACCCGGAAATTATGAGGGAAGGTTAGGCGCTTACGAACTTCCTGAATTCCTGAAATGTAGTGAATGTTCCGCACGTAACAAGGAAACACAAAATACATCAGGATCTCCACAAAAATTAACGCTATTTGGTGGTCACTGGCGGCAAGGGGAGGAAGTAAACCACTTAAACACTGAACTTACGTGCACTGATACATATATACACGTTCACCTAGAAGCAACAAGGTCACACATAATTTGGTGGTCATTGGTTGCAGGAGGAAAAAGAAAACCTAAGCACAGAATTTTAGGGGTCCTGATAAATATATACACGGTTAACTTGAGAGAACTTTGACCCTTTGCAACATTGGCTCTGTGGAATGCATCGGGGAAATGTTAGGTTAAGGATATTGTTGAACTTAGGAAAGGGACTAGTAGACAAAAGTGAACAATTAAAAACAGGTTAATGAGGATAATAAAGGCTAATGACACCAGTTTAAAAGTTAATACGTAAAGAATGCTGGAGAGAGAGAGAGAGAGAGAGAGAGAGAGAGAGAGAGAGAGAGAGAGAGAGAGAGAGAGAGAGAGAGAGAGAGAGAGAGAGAGAGAGAGAGAGAGAGAGAGAGAGAGAGAGAGAGAGAGAGAGAGAGAGAGAGAGAGAGAGAGAGAGAGAGAGAGAGAGAGTGTGTGTGTGTGTGTAATTTTCTCTCTTACACACACACACACACACACACACACACACACACACACACACACACACACACACACACACACACACTCCCAAGCACATAAAGGCCAAGTAACAGTATCTACCTCCCATCAATCCTTAAAATGAGAAAAAAAAAGTAAACTATAAACTAATATAAACATACCTATAACCATTTCGGTAAGTCAGTTTCTCCACATCCATTCACGGCCAACAGAAATATGCACTGACCAGCAGCATGCAGATGAGCAAAGCCGCTGAATCAGGCCATCAAAGTTACGCAGAGTAAAAACACGCGCCAATTAGAATGCGAAAGCAAATGACTCGTTTCTGAGATGATGTTAAAAAAGCTGGACACACTACATGAAAATTCTGAAATCTCTCTTCAACGAAATACTCTAGTGTGTGCATGGGGAATAAACTCAGACACACGCATGCACACAGACACTCACACACACACGCAAAAGTGCAGCTTATGGTGTAATAGCAATAACTACATGGAAATACCTAGAGAAACAAGGCAAATCAACAGTTTTAGACATACACCCAAAGATAGAAAAAAGACAGACGAACATACACAAAACAGATTTCCACTCATACACATTTAAAAACAGACAAACATACAGGGAACACACAAGCACACACACGTTCAAACATATACCAAAACACAGGTACCAGGAAAAAAAAGAGGATGACGCACACAGGACGGAAATAAAAAGGTGGAAAAAACTTGACTGCCAATTTAAAGGGGAGCACAAGCGCTACAGGAGACATGAAACCTAGTAGAGAGAGGAAAGACAAAGAGAACGACCACTACGAACAGGTGTAACTATGATAAACGAGACGACAAATAAACTAAGAAAACCGAACACTCAGCTACACGAGACACGAAACCTAGAAGAGAAGAAAAAGAACGACAACCAAAAACAAATCTAAGTCACCCTGATTAAAGAAAAGACAAATAAACGAAGAAACTCGAACATAAGCTTTCATTCCAGCGACCAAGCGAAGGGAAACTCTACTGAAGGAATCATCATATCTTTTGCATTTTCCTATTACCAATAATGAGAGAGGAAGATGAAAAACATGACCTACCTAACATTAACCGAGGAAAACCTACCTCCAGCAGCGGAATTGGGTTGTGAAAAAATTAATAAGAAAAAAACCCTCTGCAGAAAGAAGGAGAGAGATGAGAGTTTCTTGAAGGATGGGCGAAAGAGAGCAGGAAGGAGGAAGGACCTGAATATAGAGGAAGAAGGGGAGAGGACATTTGCTAATAAAAATGAAAATAAAACAGAGGGAGATGGAAGAGAAATAACGTAATGGAAGATGAGGACGTTGCCGGAGAAAAAAAAAAAAAAAGAAAACACGAAAGTGGGATAAGGAAATATTTACCGTACAGAGAGAGAGAGAGAGAGAGAGAGAGAGAGAGAGAGAGAGAGAGAGAGAGAGAGAGAGAGAGAGAGAGAGAGAGAGAGAGAGAGAGAGAGAGAGAGAGAGAGAGAGAGAGAGAGAGAGAGAGAGAGAGAGAGAGAGAGAGAGAGAGAGAGAGAGAGAGAGAGAGAGAGAGAGAGAGAGAGAGAGAGAGAGAGAGAGACAGACAGACAGACAGACAGACAGACAGGCAGACAGACAGACAGGCAGACAGACAGACAGGCAGAGAGAGAGAGAGAGAGAGAGAGAGAGAGAGAGAGAGAGAGAGAGAGAGAGAGAGAGAGAGAGAGAGAGAGAGAGAGAGAGAGAGAGAGAGAGAGAGAGAGAGAGAGAGAGAGAGAGAGAGAGAGAGAGAGAGAGAGAGAAAGCGTGCATGACAGCGAATCAAAGGACGCGAAGAGAAAGAGGATTAAATTAACAGAAGCGCAAAGTGGAAAAAAAACAAAAAGGAAAACAAATAACGCAGCGTTCCAACAATCGCAGGAAAAATGACAAAAGCGAATGAACAAAAGAACGATTAATGGAGAAATGCAAATAGAAAGGAGGAACAAACAGGAGGTGGAGAGGGGACGAATATGAAGAGAAAACAACAAACAGGGGGAGGGGATGGAAGAAGGGACTGAGAGAGAGAAGAATTGGCGAAATGCAGGATTGAATGAATGCATGAATGAGTGACGGAATATTGAAAGAGAGCAAATGAGATCAAAGTTACCAGATTATCGTACTCAGAGCTTCGTATTTACCAGTTTCTAAGCCATAACTATTGCCAAAAAACACCAATAACTAAACATTTCAACGATAACTATATATGAAGGCAGTTATTGGGCTGAGGAGGCAATTTTTGTGTCGGACATCGGCAACATAGGAGGCTGAGTACGACAATCTGGCAACGTTGAATGAGATGGGAATGAAAAGCCTACGACTATGCATCAGTAACGCACATAATTCCCCCCAACAAGCAGAGGAACAAACAGAGGAATGGAGGAGGGGAATTAGAAAGAGAAGATTAGTCAAAATGCATGAAACAGTGACGGAATAAAGGAAGAAAGGAAATGATATGTGAATGAAAAGTCTACGAGTATGCATCAGTAACGGACATAATTCCCCCCCGCAAATATAGAAGCAAACAGAGGAATGGAAGAGTGAAATGGGAAACAGGAGAATAGAGAAAATGCTTGAATGGGTGACGAAATAAAGAAAGCAAATGAGATGAAAATGAAGAAAACGAAGCATCAGGAAGGTTATAATTTTCTCTTCCTTCTCATTTTTTTATCAAACAGAGAAGTGGAGGAGAGAAATGAGAAAGCGAAGAATAGACGGAATGCATGAATGAGATACGGAATAACGAGATGATGCAGATGAGAAGTAAATAAAGAAGGCAATGCAGAGTAAAGTTGATAATTCCCCTTTTCTTTGTCCTTTTAACAGAGGAATAGAAGAGGGAAATGGAGAAACAGGAGAACTGACGGAATAACGAGAGAATGAAATAAGATGTAAATAAAAAAAAATATAATGCATCAGTAAAGTTTATTATTTTCAACTTACCCTTTTTTTCATTTCTTTGGACTCTTCCCTTCGACTTTCCTTCTTCCCATCATCGAAGTCAACACTTGTTAGCACTGACGAATTGCTGGTTATCTCGTCTTTGTCCATCCAACGTTATATTTTTTTCTCTCTTCTTTTTCTTTCCCAATTTTCCTTGGTCCTTTCTTTTTGACTTTCCATTTCCTCTCCTTCCTCAAGAGCATCCTCACCTCATCTCATCTCCGGGTATGTTTTTTTGACCCTCCCAAGAGAGAGGAACGAGTTAACGAGGAAGAGGAGGAGGACCGGAAAGATGAGCAAGGAGACGGAGAGTAAGGAAGTGGAGGAGCAGCAGAGAGATGAAGAAGAGGAATAAAAGCAGGAACGGAAAGGCAGAGGAGGAGGAGGAGGAGGAAGGAAGATAAGCAGGATGAAGATGAGCTGGGGTGCATGAAAAGGAGGGTAAGGAATATATTCAGAAAAGAGCAAATGCAGATATGAGAAGGACGGGAAATAGCTGGAAAATGAGCAGAAGCAACCGAGAGAAGAGGAGGAGGAGAAGGAGGAGGGGAGGGGAGGCGTTGGAGGAAGAGGAGAATGAGAGCGTGGAGGAGGAAGAGGAAGAAGAAATCGAAGAACCGGACGCAAAATGAGGCAAAAAAAAAAAAGATAATGGAAACGAAATAAGAGAAAGCAGGAGCAGAAATTTGATGATGATGGGCAGAGAGCAGAAAATGGCGGAGTGCTGGAAAACATAAAAGATGAAATAAAGCAGAAAGAAAAAAGGAGGGAAGGTGCTCTTTCCTGCCTATACACCGAACTGGCTCGCAGCTTCACCGGAGCGCTTGTCTGGTGATTCTGTAGGCCTGGTGACTCCTCAGCGACTGTTGTCAGACTATTAGGAAGTAAGATAGAGGTAATGGGATAGTGAAAATCGGATCAGGTATCTTTGGAGGCCCCGCCACTCTCTCTCTGATAACGTATATCCAACTCTGCTGAAAGAAACAAAGAGCGAAATACTCTCCTCCCTCACAACCGTATTCAATATGTCCTTGCGACAAGGCATTGTCCCTTCAGATTGGAAAAAGGCTAACGTGACACCGATTTTAAGAAAGGAGACAAAAAGGACCAGGTAATTACAGGCCCATTAGTCTAACTTCGGTTGTAGGTAAGCTACTTGAGGGCATAATTAGAGACAAAATTGTGAGTTACCTTGAAAGCCACTCATTAATTGGGGACTCACAACATGGCTTCCGAAACAAAAGATCCTGCCTATCAAATCTATTAACCTTTTATAACGACCTCTTCACTGTGTATGACGTAACCAAATCACTGGACGTAGTCTATCTTGATTTCCAGAAAGCGTTTGATAAAGTCCCGCATCATAAATTACTTTACAAATTAAAGCAAATAGGTATTGACGGTCAGGTAAACCAATGGATCGCGAATTGGTTGAGCAACAGACAACAAAGAGTAGTGATTGACGGATTTAACTCAGAGTGGGCGCCTGTCACTAGTGGCGTCCCTCAGGGCTCGGTTCTTGGCCCAGTGCTCTTCATTATTTACATCAATGACGTGGATGTTGGACTCAATAACCGCATTAGTAAATTTGCAGACGACACAAAGATTGGTAACTCGGTTCTCACTGACGAAGACAGGCAAAGCCTCCAAGAGGATTTGCACAAAATTTCAGCTTGGTCGGATAGATTGGAGATGCCCTTTAACGTAGACAAGTGCCAGGTCCTTCAAGTTGGAACGAGGAATAAAAAGTTTGATTACGAAATGCGCGGCGTTAAACTCAAAAGCGTTCAATGCGTCAAGGACTTGGGGGTCAAAATCGCGTCAAACCTCAAATTCTCACAGCAATGCATCGATGCAGCAAATAAAGCGAACAGAATGTTGGGCTTCATTAAAAGAAACTTTTATTTAAGAATAAAGATGTAATACTCCTGCTCTACAACAGTTTAGTCAGACCCCACTTGGAATATGTGGTACAGTTTTGGTCTCCCCACCATGCAAAGGATATTGCTAAATTAGAAGGTGTTCAGCGTCGGGCAACGAAAATTATCCCTTCCTTGCGCAACAAATCCTACGAAGAAAGGCTTTCTACCCTTAACATGTTCTCTCTGAGAAACGTCGCCTGAGGAAAACTGATCGAATGTTTTAAAATACTTAATGGTTTCACGAATGTAGACAGATCAACATTGTTTATGATCGATGACACTTTGCGCACGAGGAACAATGGCGTAAAACTCAGATGTAGACAAGTAAATTCAGACTGCACCAAATTTTTCTTCACCAACGTTGTAGTGCGAGAATGGAATAAGCTCCCATCATCAGTGGTCCAGTGTAACACGATTGACTCCTTCAAAAATAAGCTCGACCGTCACTTCCTTCAACTTAATATCAACTAGAGTAGAAATGCAACGTTTTGGAGTCTTCTGATTAATGTAAAATCACTTAGGTTTAAGGACAGACCACCAAGTCTGGACCATGGGGTCTGTGTGGTCTGATTTTCTATGTAAATCTATGTAAGTCTATCATTTTTTCTTCCTGCAATCTCTGACCACCTATCTCAACATTTTCTCTATTCCATCATCAACTGCTTAATAATTTCCTCTTAAACCGCTATTCTCTCCTTTTTTGCTCATTATTTTTTCTTTCAGCAATCTCTATACTTCATTACTGCCTTACCTTCTCTCCTCCGCTAAAGCACTTAATACCCTCTTCTACCTTCTCTTTATCCCTTTCCATTCTTTTATTCTTCCTATTCTCATCCCATTTCGTATTGCAGTTGTCTTTCCTTTCTTCTCTACAACATTCTTTTTCTCTCTTCTTCATTAACTTCGTAACTCTCCTTCCTTTACATTCCCTCTCCTTTCTTATTCTCTCTCCCTCGCATCCTTGATCATCTTTCTTCATGAACTCAATAACTTAATAACGCCCTCCATTTTTATTGTCACCATTCCTCCTCATCCTCCATCATCTTTCTTCATATTCAACTTAGTTCCTTCCTCTTCTCCATCATCCTTCTCCCTTCCCACTCCTTTATCTTCCCTTGCTCATCCCCCTTCTGTCTTATCACCCTTTTAACCTTTTCCCCCTCTGAGTAACTGGCCAACATATTACTGAGATGATCGCTTGTGGCAGATCGGATATCCTGGGAATGATTCTTCTCTCCCCATTTTGGAGTGTGGTTGAAGGTTTGGATAAAACGGACAGACTAACAGAGAGATAAGCACCCATAAACAAACTGAAGGACGGAGATGGAGAGACAAGCAAGCAAAAACACACTTTTATATCGAGGTGGAGGCAGTTCAAGGACAGCAAAATAATAAAACATAAAATAACTTGCAGCTGTTAGATAAGACACACACACACACACACACACACTCAGAGCAAAAAAATACATCGCTCCTCTTAGACCCAACGTGTTTAATTAAAAGTTTTCATTGGCCAAATGGACTAACTTTTCGCTCGAATATTTTTTTCCCTCACTCGGCGCGCACTCACACTTGAAACCACGTATAAACACACACACACACACACACACACACACACACACACAGATGGAGTAGGTTCTGAAAGAGGTTGAAACTTGGATATCGTGCAAGGATATCGTGTGACTCTTCCTAAACAATTCGTCTTCACTACTTTTCTAACTCAAGAAATAATAAACAAAAATAAAGGAAAAATCTGTGATGAGCTATTAGGAAAAAGATCAGGAGGAAGGAGAGGAAGAAGAGGGAGGAAGTGAGAGGGGAAGAGGTTTTAAATTCACACAAAAATGAGTTGGTAGTGATAACAAGTTAGTGTGCAGAGAGAGAGAGAGAGAGAGAGAGAGAGAGAGAGAGAGAGAGAGAGAGAGAGAGAGAGAGAGAGAGAGAGAGAGAGAGAGAGAGAGAGAGAGAGAGAGAGAGAGAGAGAGAGAGAGAGAGAGAGAGAGAGAGAGAGAGAGAGAGAGAGAGAGAGAGAGAGAGAGAGAGAGAGAGAGAGAGAGAGAGAGAGAGAGAGAGAGAGAGAGAGAGAGAGAGAGAGAGAGAGAGAGAGAGAGAGAGAGAGAGAGAGAGAGAGAGAGAGAGAGAGAGAGAGAGAGAGAGAGAGAGAGAGAGAGAGAGAGAGAGAGAGAGAGAGAGAGAGAGAGAGAGAGAGAGAGAGAGAGAGAGAGAGAGAGAGAGAGAGAGAGAGAGAGAGAGAGAGAGAGAGAGAGAGAGAGAGAGAGAGAGAGAGAGAGAGAGAGAGAGAGAGAGAGAGAGAGAGAGAGAGAGAGAGAGAGAGAGAGAGAGAGAGAGAGAGAGAGAGAGAGAGAGAGAGAGAGAGAGAGAGAGAGAGAGAGAGAGAGAGAGAGAGAGAGAGAGAGAGAGAGAGAGAGAGAGAGAGAGAGAGAGAGAGAGAGAGAGAGAGAGAGAGAGAGAGAGAGAGAGAGAGAGAGAGAGAGAGAGAGAGAGAGAGAGAGAGAGAGAGAGAGAGAGAGAGAGAGAGAGAGAGAGAGAGAGAGAGAGAGAGAGAGAGAGAGAGAGAGAGAGAGAGAGAGAGAGAGAGAGAGAGAGAGAGAGAGAGAGAGAGAGAGAGAGAGAGAGAGAGAACGTCCTTTAGAATTTAATGCAACAATATCACATTTCTCTCGCCAACAAAAGCTCAACTTCGAAGCATCATCCTCTTCCTTCCGAGTGAGCCACGGAAAGGAAGCAATTCATATAAGGAGGCGGGAGGAGACGAGGAATAAGGCACACACTCTTCCAATAGCCGCTGAAGTCGAGACTCTAGAAAACTCCCAATATTAAATAAATCTACCAAGCCTTTATAAGTAACCACTGTGAAGGGAAGCCTGTCTTTGAAGATACGAAGGAAAGCACAGTATCTTCCAATGATAAAAATCTTCCTATGCTAAAATTCTTCCTACACTATAACACTTTCATGAGTCAGACTTTTATTCTATTTTCCCCAAGATGAGAAAGGTAAGTACTCATGTAACAACGGAAACATATATAATTTATCCTATTGGTATTAAAGGATAAATGAAGGCACAGAAATTTCCGGTTATGAAAATCTTCCTAGACTAAAACTCTCCTTAAATAAATACTCTTTCAACTGTATAACTCTTCAAAATCCAGAAAGGCAGTATCTAACAGCAGAAACACACACACTCATCCTATCACTATTCAGGGGCACGAAACAACCACCAGACCAAAGGGCTCAAAATTTTCATGGAATAAGTATCTTCTGAAACTAAACCTCTGCCTGAACAAAAACTCTTTCAACAGTCTAGCTCTTCAAAAGCCCCAAAGAATGGAATCCTAATCACTCACCAAACAGCAGGAAAACACATATACACTCATTATATCACTACTGAAATGCAAACTCTTTCAGCAGTCAATTTCATCCATAGACCCCAAGACGAAAACCCTAATTACTCATCAAACAGCAGAAAAAACACATATACACTCATCGTATCACTATTTAAATACATGACACGGTGCCTAAGCTCTTCCTAAACTAACTCTCTCAGCAGTCAATTTCATCCAAAGACCCCAAGACGAGAACCCTAATCACTCATCAAACAGCAGAAACACACACACAAGTGTTGTAACCCGCAATCCCGGGTCACACAGGGGCGACGACACACTGTTTGTATTAGTGACACTTGACTTAAAATTCTAGTACTTTAGGAGTATTTAAAGGAGTTCGTAAATGGGGTGATGAAACGGTGTCGCCTTTCTTATATGTATTTTATTCTACCTTAATACTACTTAATATTACAGAGGGTAAAAATATTGTTTAAACCAGCGACTGGCTTACTAGACTCAATGAGTCTTCAGGTTTTCTTTCACTATTGGTTACTGACGTTAACACTGGTATAATATTGAGTAAAAACTCACACAATAAAGTATCATAGAAATATAATCCTAAGTAAAACTAAGATAATAGAACACAATAGATATGTTAGATACGCTTTTCCTCTATGGTACCACATCACTCCATACTCACAGTAGCAACGATGAATGTTCTACCCATGTTGTCTAGGGAAGGACAACTGAGTGTCCAGCAACGAACAGAGTGCTGGTTGATCTGATCTTGGCTGCATGAATGCTTTTTATATAGGCATGACATACATACAGACATCACGAGGGTAATACGTCAGGCGTGTGAGTCATACATCAAACTCACACCGAGCTCATACAATAATCTACCTAACCGACATGTGTAATAAGGTCGATTTTAATCCTAGTGTAGCTGTCACGCGGTGACGCAGCTTTGTTTTCATAACATTTTGTTCCGCGGTTGATCGTGTTTTGGCCGCAGTTGATTGTGTTTTTGGCTTAGAGAGATAAGCGGGTGCGTTAATGGGCAATTACAATTGTGTATAGGTTGGTAAATGAACAGTGCGTGTGGGGACAATCAAGTCTTGGAGTCCGTGTTGTGTTTTAGCGGTCGATACCGCTGTTGTCATCGGAAAATATTGCCGGTGAAGATGATGATGACACGAGTGGTGTCGCAGCCCTCGGGGCACCACATACCCCCCCCGTTAAAATCACGCCACGTCCTCGTGGCACGAAGCGTTCCGCCCGGCGGACGACCATGGAGGGCCAAGACGGGGATGGCGGGATCGAGGGGGAGGAGGCCTACGAGAGACGGGACCTGAAGAGACAGAAGAAGGTTGACCCCACCGGCGACGAAGACGACGCCGAGGAGGAGCAGCCACCCCACCACGGGAGGAAGGGGTCGAAGGCGGGGACCGGAGACGGATTCCTGGAGCGCGTGAAGTGCAGGAGGGAGGTCCAGCGGGGGGGCCAGAGACGACCCGGGCGACGGCGGCGGGGAGGGGAAGGGGCCAAGGGGAGTCTTGGCCAGGAGCGATGAGACCACGTCACGTCCGATGTGGAGGGGGCGCGATGAACCGTCAGCGGGGCGTCACCGTCCATAGTAGCAGAGGCAGGGAGGCTGAAGGCGTCGGAGTGGGCACTACAGCCCATACCGAGGCTGAGGAGACCTGTCCTGGATGGTCTGCCGGTATTTGGAGACCGGGCTGTCCGGGCAGACCATGGTGACCACCTGGGGAGTATCGGTAGCGAAGACCCAGCCCGCAGGAGACGGGATGAAGACCGGGGGGAAGACTCTGAGGAGAGACTTAGAACACAGCGAGAGGGCGTCTGGGCGATCGAGAAAGAGAGCGATCTCGCAGCGCCGGACAGAAGTCGAGTAGACAGGGGCGACAGGGGGACATACATAGAGCAGGTGGTGTTTAGTACAGCGGTCCAAGGAGTTTAAGAGCATATAGTGAGTGCGGTCTTCAGAAACCGCAAGGTAGTGGAAAGCGTGTCGGTGTGCAGAAAATATGGCGTGACATCAATATGAAAAGGAAACTCTTCAATTTTAAACAAATCGAACACGTCAGAGGATCCCTTTCATGGGGATTTGTAAGTAGAAGTGAAGGGTTCCTGAGGAAAGCGTACCTTTAGAAATAACCCTAGAGACATCTCTATACAATGCTAAATATTCATGTGCTGCAGGGAAAAGTAAGCCTGGGTAATGGAGTGACGCATTGCTGAGCACACGAAATAGTACATCATTCGGAAGGAGGAGAGGGGAAACCTGCGTTTGGGACAGCTGCTGAAGGCCAAGCTTGAGATTCAGAGTATCATGATTTAGGTCACTAAGTGCCAACTGAATGAGAAGGATAGTCTCCAAAATACGCATTTCACCTTCAATTTGCAAGGTTTTTAGTGAGAACTGACGGATAATAGCTGAGGCCAAAGCCGAGGCGGACTCTAGACGGGAGATGGCAGAATGAACATGACGGAGGTCCCGAACTGTGGCGTTGAGGACTTCCTGATGGAGGTTAAGTTGACGTCTCTCTTCTGTGGACAGAGTGTAGAGCTGGGAGAGCTTCCCGTGTATCACATCTATTTGGGCCTGAGTGGCCGTACCGAAAAGGAGGTTTGCTACCGAGCCAAGGAAATCCACGGCTCCTCGCTTCTGGCGAGTCCGAAATGGGCTTCCATCTCTACCACTCATAGCCGACAGAAAGCTGTTAAGATCTTTGAATAACTTCTCAAACTCAATGTGAAAAGAGTCTAGAGTGCGCCTGAGTAGACCAACAGTAGGGAACGATTGATTCATATGTTCAATCGAACATGAAACTTCCGCTGTTAGATTTGCCACGTTGATGAGAGGACGTTGGATGTCGTCCGTCTTGATGACGACGGGGACAACATAGTACCGTCCTGTCAACAGCATCTTAAAGACTGGGGAGAAGACGAGGCCGACGAATAGGTTGCTCCTGGAGGGATCAAGGGAAGACAAGGAGAGGGCAACACCCAGGATCTGTAATTATAGGGGGCATCAGTTCGTTGGTCGTTGGCGATACTCAAGAGGGTGTTCCATGACATTGGGGAGAGAAGGGGGTACCGTATTGGAGCGTAATGAGCGACTGACACAGGGCTCTGAAGGAGCTGAGGGAACCAATGAGGGGACCTCTGAAGCATCTGAGGAGACAGGAGCCGGTGAGGAGAGCTCGGAAGGAGCTGGAAAGGACAATGGCAGCGGCTCCTCGGGGGAATAAGTCATGGGGAGTGGGTCCACTTCTACTACTTGATCAGGGAGAGGGTATGCACGCCTGACATTAGGAGAGTCATGGAAGCCAAGAGAGTCCTCGTGAACGACCTGAACATTATTTGTGTGAACTGTCTTGATCTTACCACCTCTAACATGACGCAGTCGTAAGACTACAGGGCTTATTTTTTCTAGCACCCTAAAGGTCCATTGAACAAGGGCTGGAGCTTTTGGTTCGCCCTTTGTACATACATGCCTTAAGTAGACCTGATCTCCTACTACCACCTGTTTGGGTTTGGATTTCCTAAACATTCTTTCTGACTCCTGCCATCCTATATCTATATTGGTCTGACATAGTTTATAGGTTCGCTGCAAGCGACACTAGAAGTATATGCTTTATTGCTGTCAACATGATAACAAGGTTGGAGTTTATTCTCAAGCACTTCAAAAGGAACATTTGGGTCCTGAGAGAAAAGCAAGAAAATGGTGAATCTTTCAGAACACGATGGTAGGCAGTGTTGTAGGCGTGTGTTGCAACCGGAAGCATTTGGTCCCAGATACCGCGATTGTCCTCGCACAAAGTTCTCAAGATATTTATTAAGGTGCCATTAGGCCTTTCTATCACACCGTTTGCAGACGGGTGATAAGGAGTTGTCCTTAGATGATCAATCTGTAACAACTGAGTCAACTCTCGTAAGAGAGTGTTGACGAACCTTCCTTGATCCGTTAATAGAATCTGCGGGATGCTGTGTACACAGACTACGTTCTTGTAGAAAGCAGCTGCCACTTACTTGGCTGCTTTCGTACGAAGGGGGGTTGCTACCAAGAAGCGTGACAGGACGTCTATCACTGTCAGTACATACCTATAGCCTTCGTCTGAAACAGACAAAGGTCCGACAATATCCATATGGACTCTGTCAAACGGTTGGCCAACCTCTGGATACCTCATAAGTGGAGCTGGCGGGGATCCCTCTTCTTAAACCGACAACAGACAGGACAAGATCTGACATATTGCTCCACGTCCGCCTTCATTCCCGGCCAGTACGCAAACTTGCGACAGCGTGCCAACGTAACCTTAGTGCCTCCATGCCCTGCAGGTAGCATGGAATGCGCCAAAGCTAACGCGTTAGGAATGTAGCTTGGTGGAACGATAACCAGTCTTTTCTGCTTGTTGTATTCATCGCAAACATCGCGGTAGAGAATGCCGTTCTCACACACACTTCACTAAGAGGCAGTTTTTGAAGTGCCTCTTAGCTGCATTTAACGTTACATTGCTCCTCTGCAACCTTTCTCTCATCTCTCTCATGTACGTTACCACCGGTGGTTTGTTCAAAAGCATGCTTCAATTCTCTCAGTTCAGGATCGCGATCCTGGTGCTCCATGAGTCCAGCAAGACTCCAATGGAGAAACTTATCCTGTTTGTCATGTCCCTCCGGAGAGGCGACAGACGTGTCCTGTCCACCCGTAAGGGTGACAGACATAATTCGAGCATCCAATTCGCCTTCTATCACGTCACTCTCCTGATTCCTAATCCTTGACAAAAATCTGCTACCATGTTGCTGGAGCCTGGGAGATAATCAATACTAAAGTCAAATTCTCCTAGAAGTGTCTGCCAGCGTGCAATCCTGCTGCTAGGCACTGTGCTTTTTAACAGCCAAGTCAGTGGTCTATGGTCCGACAGGATGTGTATCCTATAACCCAAGATAAGGGGTCGGTTAGTACTGAGGCCATAGATGACTGCTAAAGCTTCTCTCTCTACCGCTGAGTAGTTACGTTCTGCTCCATTCAGGTTCTACTAAAATATGCTATGGGACGTAAACTACCATTTTCATCCTTTTGTTGCAACACACCACCTATTGCCTTATCTGACGCATCTGTGGTGAGATTGAAGGGCTTCCGGAAATCCGGAAAGGCTAAAACAATGTCAGTCGTTAGACTGTTCTTTAGTGTGCTAAATGCATGCAATGCCTCTTCATTCCACTCCAGATGTGTCTTATCATTCTTGGTTACTTTCCTCCCTTTGAGTAAATTAGTAAGGGGATGCTATCTTGGCAAAGTCTTTAATGAATTCTATAAAAGTTAACCAATCCCAGGAAACCTTGAAGTTCTTTGACTGTTTTCGGAGGAGTGAGTTGTTGCACCGCCTGTACCTTTGAGGGCTGAGGCTTCAAGCCAGAAGCACTAACAATGTGACCCAGATAATCTACTTGCTCTTTGAAAAAGGAACACTTATCTAGTCTTAAGGACAGGTGAGCCTTCTGCAGTCTGTCCAAGACGGCATGGAGGTTCTTAGGTGATGGTCCATGTCTTTCCTTGTACTATCAAATCATCAAGGTATACATGTACAATTCTTCCTGTCAGACCTATGAGAACTTGATTCATGATCCGTTGATAGGCTGCAGGTGCTGTTTTTAATCCAAAGGGACTGTAGTGAATTCATAGAGGCCATAAGGTGTCGTGAAGGCTGTCAAGTGTTTAGATTCCTCTGCCAATGGGACTTGGTGGTAGCCTGGCGCAAATCAAGGGAGGTGAATACTTTACTTTCCCCTAACTGTTGCAAAATGAGGTTAATGTTAGGGAGTGGATGTTTGTCATCAATCAATTCATCGTTCAGAGCGCGGAAGTCGAGACAAAGTCTGACTCCACCATCCTTTTTAGCAACAGGGACTAGAGGTGCGCTGTAGGGTGACGCACCAGGGCGTATAATACCCTGGGCCTCAAGGTCCTTGAGCTGAATCTCTATTTCTTTATGATATTTTACTGGTCTTGGGTATGGCTTTTATATATAGGCTTGTCATTTTTAGCCTTAAAGTGTGAACATAATAGGGGTAATAGTGAGTGGCTCGTTTTTTAGAGCAAACACATCAGGATACTTGCGGGTTAAGCCCTTCAGACAGCAATTTTCCCGTTGTGAGGGTAAAAATAGCTCGTCTATCAGCTTATCGAGTACCATCTGCTTACTTGACTGGGTGACAGGCGGCTTTGTAGCTGATTTTGTGACAGCCGCTACACATTCATTAGTCGATGATTGATAGTATTCTGAGTGACAAGAATAAATGTGTCCCATCACTTCACCTGTTGGCATCTCAATAGTTTCTTCAGTTGGGTTAGCATAGGGAATGATGAATTTACCTTTGGTTTGTTTGACGTTAGGAGTTAAGGTTACTAACCCGGGAAAAAATGAAGAAGGGATATCATTGGACCTTGGGAGAAATAAGGCTTGCTGGGCTGCCAATCTCTGCCTCCAGAGTGACATACCCTGCCGTGCCTGGTAGCAAGGACGCCACGTTAATAGCGTATGCTTTCACTGGTACTTCCTCCATCTCGTCTAAAGTAGGTTTAAGGTCGGTTAGTCAATCTTCTGGGTACGGGCTCATATCGTCCGCAGCCAGGAATGAACTTCCACTGGGTAGGCGCCCACCATTACACTAAACTGCCCAGGTGTGGCCAGCGGTGCAGCTACCACATTTTGTCTCCACATAAATTCTAGGCCCAACAAAACTGCTGTTGGTAACACTATACCTTGTGATATTACTACAAACTTTTCTATAATTTCTCCGTGCCCAAAGTCTACTACTACTTCGGCTATTCCTTTATTAGGGATTGAGTCCGATCTACCCCTTGTATGGAGAGAGGTTCTGTAACTATCATCTTCCCGCCTACCTTCCTAAATAAATCGTCTTCTATTAGGGACGCTCCTGCTCCTGTGTCTAGCATTGCGTAAACCATCTCCTTTTGTGCATTAGCGCCTACGCACAATCTCAACGTGAGGGCGTTGGTAGGGCCGTGGACTGCCGCAGCTACTCTGGGGTCTTTTTTTTTTGTTCTTCTCGTGGTCAGGGTTGACCCATGATCTACGGTGTGAGGGACCTGACGTGTAATCCTGGCGCCAGGCAGAGCAAGGCGAGTCAGGCTGAAGCCTGTTTAGAGTGGGCTTGTACTTAGGGTACAGAGAGCCTGTTGGTGGGTGGTAGGCACCCCTATACTGCCTTCCATATGTGCAATCGCGAGCCATGTGTCCTACATACCCACAAGCATAACATGTGGGTGGCGTGGGCGCGTTCCCATATGGGCGTGTAGGTGGCGCGTGCCGTCCTCCCTTTGGGGTATCGGGTAACGTGACTGGCCTGGAGGGCGTGGAGGACGGGCTTGTGAGACATGTTTGGGTCCGGATGCCTGGGTGGAACAGACGTTCAGCACTTTTATTTCTTTGGCGATATCGGCATCGGATAGCTTCGACTCTGGATAAGCTTTAATATACTCATACCCTTTCTTTAATACCTTCTGTGGGTCCCCTTTTCTTCCTCCGTTAGGATGAGTAAGAGGGCCGGAGGAAAGCCTCTCTGAGCCGTAAAGCGGTTATCTCAGTTAGCAAACTGGCATTGTCAGGCTTGAGAGCGATCAACTCGTCTCTCAATGTCTCCAGGCGGATGAGGAAGGTGCGGATGTTTTCTCCTGTCCGCCGTTTTGCCTCTCCCAATTCTTTCTGGAGGACCGAAAAGGTCCTTACTGTGGGAAACACACGTAGGAAGTCTTCCTTTACTTTTTCCCAATCCTGTCCACATCTAGTGATACAACCGAGGAGATGATCGCGCGCTGCTCCCAGGGCATATTGTTTGGCTAACTCAATCTTTCCGGTAGTGTCCCAATTTGCCTGTGTCCGGCTTTCAATATCCTCTATCCATTTCTTTGCTAGCTTATGGCATGGGAGGTTTGGTGCTTTGCTACTTTTTCTTCTCCACCACAAAAATATAAGAGTCCCAGCACTCAACTAAAATCATTCAAGCTATCAAGGGAAAGTATCGTGACAAGATCATCAACGGCAAGCGTGAACGATTTTCCATCTCCTTTTTGGGGAGGTTCTTGCCTTCGTCTGGCATTTTTAACTCTAAAGTCTTATTCCAGTAATTCCAAGAATAACTGTCTTCTCCCTCGCTTTCGGATGTGGACATACACCAGTACAATACCAATATAAACCAATATAAATCGCAAGTTTCACCACAAGTTTCACCACATGTTTCACCACAAGTTTCACCACATGTTTCACCACCCCACACCTGACACCAATGTTGTAACCCGCAATCCCGGGTCACACAGGGGCGACGACACACTGTTTGTATTAGTGACACTTGACTTAAAATTCTAGTACTTTAGGAGTATTTAAAGGAGTTCGTAAATGGGGTGATGAAACGGTGTCGCCTTTCTTATATGTATTTTATTCTACCTTAATACTACTTAATATTACAGAGGGTCAAAATATTGTTTAAACCAGCGACTGGCTTACTAGACTCAATGAGTCTTCAGGTTTTCTTTCACTATTGGTTACTGACGTTAACACTGGTATAATATTGAGTAAAAACTCACACAATAAAGTATCATAGAAATATAATCCTAAGTAAAACTAAGATAATAGAACACAATAGATATGTTAGATACGCTTTCCTCTATGGTACCACATCACTCCATACTCACAGTAGCAACGATGAATGTTCTACCCATGTTGTCTAGGGAAGGACAACTGAGTGTCCAGCAACGAACAGAGTGCTGGTTGATCTGATCTCTTGGCTGCATGAATGCTTTTTATATAGGCATGACATACATACAGACATCACGAGGGTAATACGTCAGGCGTGTGAGTCATACATCAAACTCACACCGAGCTCATACAATAATCTACCTAACCGACATGAGTAATAAGGTCGATTTTAATCCTAGTGTAGCTGTCACGCGGTGACGCAGCTTTGTTTTCATAACATTTTGTTCCGCGGTTGATCGTGTTTTGGCCGCAGTTGATTGTGTTTTTGGCTTAGAGAGATAAGCGGGTGCGTTAATGGGCAATTACAATTGTGTATAGGTTGGTAAATGAACAGTGCGTGTGGGGACAATCATGTCTTGGAGTCCGTGTTGTGTTTTAGCGGTCGATACCGCTGTTGTCATCGGAAAATATTGCCGGTGAAGATGATGATGACACGAGTGGTGTCGCAGCCCTCGGGGCACCACACAAGTACTCCTCTCATAACTGAAAGGCCGCCAAACAACCCCCAGCAGACGTCTGGCAGCGGCGCCGCTGTCCCAAGCGCGCGTCACTAACCCAATCCCGAGACAATATTGTGACGCGCGGCGAGAAGGCAAGTTATGGAGATCACGTTAGGCCGGCAAGTGTTATATGCAGGCTGTTGTTGCTTTAACGCTTTGGAACGAAAGGGTGATGTGTCGGTGAGGGGGAGTGGGGTAAGAAGGGGGCATGTGTTTGTGTACGTGTGTGTGAGTGTGTCTGTGTGGGTGTGCGTGTGGGTGGTTGGTGGCTGGGAGTGTGTGTTTGTGCGTGTGCGTGTGCGTGTGTGTGCAAGAATCAGCTACACTCTGCATTAAACATAAAAGGATAAACAAAGACAGGCAGATGGTTAAGTGTAAATATGAAAATTAAACAAATATAAAAAAGAGAAAAAAAGAACTAAAAGAAAAGGTTAGAATACGCAACAAAGTATTAAAGAAGTAAAAACAGAAAACCTAATACCTTGAGAGATGATGATGATTATAATTACTGCCATGAAGGAAAGACGGGAAAATATAACGAAAACCACGAAAAAAAAGAAAATAAAGTAGGAACGAGGATACAAGAGAAGACACGAGAGTAGCGAACAAAAGGAGAGTAGTGGAGGAGAAGGAGAAGGAGGAGAAGGGGGAGGAGGACAGAAGAGGAGGAGGAGGGGCAAGAGAATAGGAGGAAGAGGCAGTAGTGGTTCGGGTTCTTGAATGTCAAAGGAAGGGTGTCGGATGCTCTTTGTGTCTGTGGAATGGAAGAGGAGTGAAGAGGCTTATAGGGAACAGATGTTATGAGAGGTGGTGGTGGTGGTAGCGGTGGTGAAGGTGACGGTGCAGCTGATGATGACACTGATACTGATGCTTTGCTATTTTTGGTGAAGAGAGAAAGAAAAGAATAAGTGGGAGCGAGGGAGGTCTTTCTCCTATATCTAGTCTTACGCTTAAAATCCTTTGCTTCCTTTTGTTGTTACCTCTCTTCAGCAATACACAAATGGTAGACCTGTAGGGGGATTAATCTAACCTGTCCCACATGCACAGATAGCTTCCTTTATTCTCAGTTCTTTTCTTCTCCTATTTATCTTCCTCTTTCCTCGCCTTTCCTCTGCATTTGCCAATTTATTTTTTTCGTTTCTCCTCCTTCCCCTTGTCTGGTTCCTTCCTATTGCCCGCTCGCTTCACTTCCTCTTCTCTCCAAATTCTTTCTTCTATACATCATTTCTTCCTTTCCTTCCATTCCTATCTTTATATCTTCTTGTTTTATTCTGTCCCCTCTTCTTAACTCTCTCGTTATCTGTCTATCTATCTATCTAGCTATCTATCTCTGGAGACTCATTTCCTCTTTACTTCCGTCTTTGCTCCACACTTTTATAACATTTCTTTCTCTATATCTCTCCATCGAAGACCATAAGAGATGTTGGTGAGAGGTGGCGAAGGAATAAACCCAATAAATACCAATCTAATCTTTCTTTTTCCATCTGGTATTCCTCCTCTTCCTCCTTCTGGCACCTCATCCCTCTACCTCCCTCTTTCCTCCTCCATCCGCCTCCCCTCCTCTATCTCCTTCCCTGTCTCCGGTACTCTCTAGGGTAATTATATTTTAGCCGAAGGAAATACAGGATTTATAAACGACTTGGGGGGCGGGATGAGTGATGGCCAGCGAGAGAGAAGAGAGACTCCCTCGAGGGCCCCAAAATGTAAAGATCCGAGGTGTGTGTGTTTGTGTGGGTGGGTGGGTGGGTGGGTGAGGAGGAGGAGGAACAAGAGAGGAATGGGTAAAGAGATAATGTGTGTGTGTGTGTTTGTGATGGAGGTGTGGATGAGGATGGTGATGACAGAAGAGAAAAGGAACGAGAAATGAGGAGAAGGAATGAAGAAAGGAACGGAAACAGAGAGGAACGGAATTAGAGAGGAACGGAAAGGGAAAGGAAGAGAGAGAAATGGAAAAAGGAAAAGAGAGGAACAAGAAAAGACCGAAAAGAAAGAGGAACGAAGAGAAAGAAGAATGGAGAGGAAGGAAAAGAGAGGAACGGAGAGGAAAAGGAAAAGAGGGACAAAAAGAGAAGAAAAAGAAAAGAAACGGAGAGGAACGAACAGAAAGAGAAGAACAAAGAGAGGAAAGGAGAAAAGAACGAACAAAAAGAGGAACAGAAAGAAGAATGGAAAAAGAAATACAAAAGGGGAGTGATATAGAGCTGCGTATGTGGATAGTAAAAAAAAAAAAAAAGAAAAAGTACTATGAGCTGAAGGGAGGAATTCTACTGTAAATCAAACCAGGAAACTTTTACAATACGGCTTATGAGACTACGCTTGTAAATGATGATGATGATGATGGTGGTGATGCGCAGAACGAGAATGTAGATCGTTCTTATTGAGGATTCTGAAGCACTTGGTTACAAAAAAAAAAAAAAAAAAGATCAAAACGATAACAGAAAACGGGGATATATAGGAGATCAAAGCTATCCAAAGGCGGCTTACAGGAAAACGGTAGCTGCCCCTTCCCAACTGCGCTTCACTCTACCCCTGCCACCCATACCACTACCATCCCCTGCCACGTGCCCGCCCCTATATCACACCACTATGGACGCCTTTCTTTCCCTTCTAACATTTTTTTCCCTTTATTTCCTTTGCCTTCTTTCTCCCTTGCTCCATCTCTTAAGAATTGCGTCTCTCCTCACCCTCCTTGTCCCCTCCTACCATCTCTTCACTCTTCCTTCTTCCCGCTACTCTCTTTTCACCCTTCCTTCTCCCTTGTATCAGTCCCTACTCCCACTATTCACCCACTTACCTCTTCCTTCTTCCACTGAAATCCCCGCTGCTTCTACACTGCCGTACCCTATTAATATATTTTACCCCTTTGTTGCTATCCCTCCTTGACTCTCCATATCACCACCTCTCTGCATGCCTGTCCCCCTATTGCCTCATATCCCCTTCCTATCCACTCCAATGTCACCCCTTCCCATACTATACCTTTCCTATGGGTATCACTATCCCCGATTTGCCTAGTACCTCCTTCTTATCCGCCTCCCTGTCCCTCTTGTGACCTTCTTATGTTTCTGTCCCCCTTCTCTCACTATCCTTTTCCTATTCGCCTCCCCGTCCCGCTTTGCATCCTATCCCTTTCCTAGTACCTCTCGCCCCTACCATCTCTCTCCTATCCATCTCTCACTCCCCCCTCCGCATACAATCATTTCCTATCCGAACCCCTGTCCCCCTTCGCCTTCTATCCCCTTCCTTACGCCTCCCGCCCCTGTCGTTCTCCCTGCCGCCTCGTCCCGCCGCCGCGCACGCCACCATGCCTAAAATTGACTCACCTCGACAATTGAAAATGGAAACTGTGTTGGTCTCTCTCTCTCTCTCTCTCTCTCTCTCTCTCTCTCTCTCTCTCTCTCTCTCTCTCTCTCTCTCTCTCTCTCTCTTTTACAGGTTAAAGAAAGAACAAAGCACGCCCGAAAACATTAGACTTTATAATGATGCCAGGCGACGAGTAAAAAGACTAGTAGGTCAGGCAAAGCGTAGATACGAAGAAAATATTGCAGCCAACTGTAAAAATAATCCGAAATCTTTCTTCAGTTACATCAACAACAGAAAGGCGATCAAAAGTGGTATTGGACCTTTAACAAACAGCGACGGTGCACTAGTGACTGACAGCCAACACATTGCAAACCTCTTAAACAATTACTTTTCCTCGGTGTTTAATACTAACAGTCTTCCTCTCGCTACCACCAACACCAGTACTATTGTAAATCTCGAGCATGCATTGCCTAATTTTGAAATAACAACCGATGAAGTCCTTAAAGCTCTCCATTCACTTAAAACAAATAAAAGTCCTGGACCTGACAAAGTATATCCAACTCTGCTGAAAGAAACAAAGAGCGAAATACTCTCCTCCCTCACAACCGTATTCAATATGTCCTTGCGACAAGGCATCGTCCCTTCAGATTGGAAAAAGGCTAACGTGACACCGATTTTCAAGAAAGGAGACAAAAAAGTACCAGGTAATTACAGGCCCATTAGTCTAACTTCGGTTGTAGGTAAGCTACTTGAGGCATAATTAGAGACAAAATTGTGAATTACCTTGAAAGCCACTCATTGATTGGGGACTCACAACATGGCTTCCGAAACAAAAGATCCTGCCTATCAAACCTATTAACCTTTTATAACGACCTCTTCACTGTTTATGACGTAACCAAATCACTGGACGTAGTCTATCTTGATTTCCAGAAAGCGTTTGATAAAGTCCCGCATCATAGATTACTTTACAAATTAAAGCAAAGAGGTATTGACGGTCAAGTAAACCAATGGATCGCGAATTGGTTGAGCAACAGACAACAAAGAGTAGTGATCGACGGATTTAACTCAGAGTGGGCGCCTGTCACTAGTGGCGTCCCTCAGGGCTCGGTCCTGGCCCAGTGCTCTTCATTATTTACATCAACGACGTGGATGTTGGACTCAATAACCGCATTAGTAAATTTGCAGACGACACAAAGATTGGCAACTCGGTTCTCACTGACGAAGACAGGCAAAGCCTCCAAGAGGATTTGCACAAAATTTCAGCTTGGTCGGATAGATGGGAGATGCCCTTTAACGTAGACAAGTGCCAGGTCCTTCAAGTTGGAACGAGGAATAAGAAGTTCGAATACGAAATGCGCGGCGTTAAACTCAAAAGCGTTCAATGCGTCAAAGACTTGGGGTCAAATCGCGTCAAACCTCAAATTCTCACAGCAATGCATCGATGCAGCAAATAAAGCGAACAGAATGTTGGGCTTCATTAAAAGAAACTTTGTATTCAAGAATAAGGATGTAATACTCCTGCTCTACAACAGTTTAGTCAGACCCGACTTGGAATATGCGGTACAGTTTTGGTCTCCCACCATGCAAAGGATATTGCTAAATTAGAAGGTGTTCAGCGTCGGGCAACGAAAATGATCCCTTCCTTGCGCATCAAATCCTACGAAGAAAGGCTTACCCTTAACATGTTCTCTTGAGAAACGTCGCCTGAGGAAAACTGATCGAATGTTTTAAAATACTTAATGGTTTCACGAATGTAGACAGATCAACATTGTTTATGATCGATGACACTTTGCGCACGAGGAACAATGGCGTAAAACTCAGATGTAGACAAGTAAATTCAGACTGCACCAAATTTTTCTTCACCAACGTTGTAGTGCGAGAATGGAATAAGCTTCCACCGTCAGTGGTCCAGTGTAACACGATTGACTCCTTCAAAATAAGCTCGACCGTCACTTCCTTCAACTTAATATCAACTAGAGTAGAAATGCAACGTTTTGGAGTCTTCTGATTAATGTAAAATCACTTAGGTTTAAGGACAGACCACCAAGTCTGGACCATGGGTCTGTGGTCTGATTTTCTATGTAAATCTATGTAAATCTCTCTTTTTTTTTTTTTTTTTTTTATTTAAAAATGTTAAGTACATTAGTAAATGGCATTATTATTTTTATATGCAAAATTTCCCCCCACCGTTGGGGAGCTATTTAAAAGCTTCTGCCGATTATATTATACAATTATTATACAATTATATATATACAAATTTACGGTGGGGGTAGGAGAAGCCACCTGTGGGACGCCACCTTCATCTGCTGAGTGGACAGTTGTGTCACATCCACATCAGCAGTGAGGTTGTTCCACCACACCACCGCTGCGATGGAGAAGGCACGTTGGTGGGTGCTGGAGCGGGCCATTGGCACTTCCAGGAGGGAGGCGTTGCTCAGCACCGTTCTCGTGCTGCGCTCAGACCTCCTCCAGGTAGCCCTCAGGTCCGTCAGGTGGGGCACTAGGCCCACTTGTGCCTTGTGTAGCACCGTCAGGGCAGCGACGCGGCGACGGTGCTCCAGGCTATTCAGCTGGTTCGTGGCTGGTCTTGCCCTTCCTTCGTGTGGTTGTTGTTGTTGTTGTTGTTGTCGCTGTGTCTCCCACTGGCTCGGTCGGTGGTGCTGGGTGCCGTTGATGAGGCGTTCAGCCCTCCTCTGCACCTTGTCTAGCAGGTTGAGGTGGCAGCGGGCGCTGGCCATCCAGGTGAGCGGTGCATACTCCATCACTGGACGGACTTGTGCCTTATAGAGGGTGTTCAGGCCTTCAGCATCGAGGAGGTTCTTCATGCGGCGCAGGAGGTTCACCTTCTGGGAGGCTTTTTGCGCCACCCTTTCAAGGTGACGGTCAAACCGCAGCTGGGAGTCCACCTCCACGCCCAGGATGTCGACGCTGGACTGCAGAGGGATGGTGTCATTCCCGAATCTCAGTCTGCCGTGGAGTTGCCTCGCGTCCTCCCGAGAACGTGATATTACCATGGCCTGGGTTTTGTCAGGGGCAAACCTGACTTGCCACCTCTTTCCCCAGGCCATTATGTCTGCCAACTGTCTGTTGACGGACTCTATCACGTCCTGGGCTTCCTCCCTCTTGTATGTTCTGGAGAGGGTGCAGTCGTCGGCGTAAGCGCTTGCTGCCGGGATGGTTTGCAGGAGGTCGTTAAAGTATATGTTCCACAGAATAGGTCCAAGGACGGACCCCTGTGGAACGGAGGCCTCCACCGGGAAGCTGGTCGAGGTGCTTCCGTTGACTGCTACACGGAGGCTCCTGCCTAACAGGTAGTTTGAGAGCAGGCGCAGCAGGTCCACCGTGATGCCTATTTGCTGTAGCTTCGCCGTCAGACCGCGATGCCAAACGGAGTCGAACGCGCCAGCTATATCCAGAACAATCACTAGAGAGGGGTGGCCGTCATCAAGGGCGTCATGCCAGGACTTTGAGAGGAGAAGGAGGAAATCTGAGGTAGAGCGGCCCTTCCGAAAACCAAACTGCTTCGGTGACTGCAGGTGGTTTTCCTCGAGGAAGGATGTCAATTGCTCCCCGATGATCCTCTCAAATATCTTGCTCTCTCTCTCTCTCTCTGACCGCCGTAGGGAGAGGTAGTGGTCGCTCCGCGCCGCGCTAGCCGCGGGACATGTGCTCCAAATCCCTCAAACCTCACTACTCAGGGATAACACACTAGAGCAACGCGACTACATACGTGTCAGTGTTTAATAAAGACGCATACTGCAATACCATCATCTCTAATACCATTATCAGCAAGCAACATGGAATCGTCTACCTCTGCACTCGAGACAACACGTGTGGAAAACAAGAATGAACCTTCCATGGCAAATCCTACCACAGAATACCTTCACAACCTCACCAAATTGCAACTGCAGAAACACTGCCGCAATATAGGACTAACAAATGTGTGGGCCAACAAAGATCAGCTCGTGGAAATGATAATGGCAAACCACAGCGACGGAGCTCCTTCACCGTGCAGTACATCGACAACTAACAAAAGCTGTAGTGTTAACAATCATTCTTGTGAACGCGGAAGTCCAGCATCTCTCAACAGCGAAAGTGAAAGTGAACGTGCTGTGTACGCCCGTAGTGAACCCATCTGTGCAGCATCTCAGAGCAGTGATCGTGACAAAAGTCCTGCATCTCTCAACAGCGAAAGTGAAAGTGAACGTGCTGGGTACCCCCGTAGTGAACCCGTCTGTGCAGCATCTCAGGGCAGTGATCGTGACAAAAGTCCTGCATCTCTCAACAGCGAAAGTGAAAGTGTAGCATCTCAGGGCAGTGATCGTGACAAAAGTCCTGCATCTCTCAACAGCGAAAGTGAAAGTGTAGCATCTCAGGGCAGTGATCGTGACAATGTTCTCTCACACGGCAGTAACTCAAACTCAAGTAATGACCCTCAAGAACCTATAGTGAATCACAAGAAACTGGAGTGTGAAATACATAAACTGTCCGGAATGCTGCAAAGTATGAACAACGAAATCGAACACTCATACGAGGAAATAAAGAAAATGAACACCTGTTTCCATCATTTGGATGAACGCCTAACTAAACTTGAAAGGATCATAAGTAGAGGAGGTCATAGTGACGTTAATACTGAGGTCAGAAATACGGTGAGCCTAACTAGCCTAAGCCACCGTACCAGTGATCTGGAGGAAAAAGCGAGTGAAAACACACAGGCAAGTGGTAATACAAGTGATGTGCACCAGACAACACAGCCTAATCATGACTCTCCAGTGAAAAAACATTTAATTCTTGGTGACGTCAATCTCAGCAACATCCAGGTATCCGATTTATCAGACAGCTGGAGTGTGAGAACATTAGGGGAGGCAAACTATGATCTCATGATCTGCTGGGTGAAAGAAAAACTCTCCTGGTCTCCCGCCACTTGCATAATCTACGCTGGCCTTTTTGACATTCTGGAAAGATCCGAGTACACAGTAGCCCTGGATAACCTCGGAGCCTTGATCAGTGAACTAAAAACGAAAAACGAAAACATGGACATCTATGTCAGTCAGCTGGTGCCAAGCCTGCAGAGTGATATATTGCAGGCTAAAATAAATGACTTCAATGAACACCTACAAAAATGGGGTAATGAAAATGAAATACCCATTATAAACCCTGACCCGCTATTCAGGCTGGGGGATGGTAACATTGATGAGGATTGCTACTACGCTTATGGCAAGCGCCAAGGATCCATGCTTATCAGACTAGGGGCCACAAGACTACTTCGTGCCATGGCTGCCAGTGTACGCCTCTCCAGGGACACATTAACAAGGAAAATCTCAAAAAACATCTCCAGTCACACTACCTCCACAAACATCCTAACAAGCAAACACAGAGGACACCTGGCCACCCCCTCACCCCCACCTCACCAGCACGCCAGGTGGACAGCGACGGATGGAGAAGGGTGGGGCGGCGCACCTACGCACCCCCATCCGCCCAGGCCCACCACTCTAATCCTTCTCGCCACCCCCATCCTCACCCTGTTGGGAACCACGGAAGGCGGAACAGTGACCTTAATCCTCCGCGCCACCCCCACCCCTACCCTCATGGGGGCCACGGAAGGCGGGACAGTAACCTGACAACACCTGGTCCCACACCTGACGATAGGAGGGGCACTAACCCTCACTACCCGACCTCCCACCTCCGATATGAAAACTCTCAACAGCATCTCTCCCATGGATGGACTAGAAGCCACCCCCACCCCCACACCCAGAGCTCCACACCATCACCACCACCGCAACCATGGCCACGCAGAAGAGGAGCGTGCTACAACTGTGGGGAAACAAACCACACGCAAAACACATGCAGGTTTGACCATAAAATACGGTGCACAACATGTTACCAATTAGGCTACAAAAATAGACTCTGTAACTTCTACAAAGGATAGGTCATTGGCGAAGAAGACGTTGCCGTTGAACATTATAGTAAAGCTAAGGACGGTCTCTCCATATAACACATCAATGCCCAGTCTCTTCTATCTAGCTTCGAGGAAATAAAATTACTATTATATGACCGTGATATTGACATTCTCTGTTTTAGTGAGACTTGGCTCCATCAACAAACACCTGACTCACTAATAATAATACCAGGTTACAATTTATTTCGACACGATAAGGGCCGCGGAGGTGGAGTGTGTCTTTATGCTAAGGATAATCTAAGCTCCAAGATCATTACACCAGATGTTGAACCCTGTGCTGGAGTCGAAAACATATGGATCACAGCTCAAAGCAGAAAACTACCATCAATCATTGTAGGATGCTTATACAGGCATCCCAAAGCCCCCGCTACCTCATATGATTATCTAATGGAAGTCTTCAAGCACGTTAACCTAAGAAAGAAACCCATGTATGTGTTCGGCGATCTTAACGATAACCTTCTAGTTAACAACAGCAACCTGCACAAAATAATTGAAGCTTGCGGTTTATTCCAAGTAATAAGTAAACCAACACGTGTCAACCCCCAGTCTGCCACACTACTTGATGTCCTAATCACAAACAAAAAAGAAAGTATTGTTACCTCTGATTACCTTCCCAGTACTATCGCAGATCACGACATGATTATCTCAAAAATCGACATTAGCAAACCCAAACGAACAAAAATAAAGAAAACTTTCAGAAGCATGGTTACATACAATAAAGATAACTTTTGTGAAGCATTGCTAACCAGCTCAGACTGTTTAAATAATATCACGTTAACTGATGACATTGACGAACAGGTGAATATACTTAACACAATATTCAATTCTTGCCTAGATTAAGTTGCCCCAATGACGACTAAATATATAAATAGACCACCTGCTCCATGGATTGACAAAGAAGTAAGAGATAACATGAAGTACAGGGATAGCTTACAAGGCCAGCTAAAAGTAGATCGACACAACACACAACTTTACAACAAATATAAAGAAGAAAAGAAACGCGTTAAGGATAAGCTTCACAAGGCAAAAAAGATATACTATCATAATAAATTCCGCCAAAGTAAAGGTAACTCGTCACAAATGTGGAGTAATATTAGAGGTATAGTGCCTAACAATAAACCTAATAACAACATCATCACTAACGAAGATATTAATGACAAGGCGGAGGATTTTAACAACTACTTTGCTAACGTAGGAAGATAAACTTTTGAAAGGTGCAAAAATGACTCTACTAACAATAATACTAACTCAGACAACGTACGAGTAACTCATGACACTATTGATAACTTAGACACAAATAACTTCTTCAGACCTAAACCAGTTGATGTTGAGACTGTAATTCTAACAATATCCAAACTAAAGGAGACCAAAGCTGTAGGTAGCGATGGCATTTCTTTAAATTTCATAAAAGACAGCCTTTTTGTTACAGCCTTCTACCTAACATGCATATTCAACACCTCAATAGTTACAGGTAAATTTCCCACCCCATGGAAACATGCCATTGTTGTCCCGATTTTTAAAGGAGGGGATAGCAATATCAACTCCAATTACAGACCTATATCTCTCCTCCCTGTAATATCAAAGGTCTTAGGAAAAATTGTAGCTAAGCTACTTTCTGACCACCTAGAAGGGAATGCTTTACTTTCTAACTCTCAACACGGATTCAGGCCGAAGTTATCTACTGAAACTGCTCTCACAGTAATATCCAATAATGTATATAGTAACCTAGATAACAAGAGAATTACTCTGATAACTTTATGTGACTTATCGAAGGCATTCGACAGTGTTAACCACGACATTTTACTGCAGCGATGCCTTAAACTACGTATAGATCCTTTCTGGATCCAAGACTACCTATCAAACAGAACTCAATCAGTCCGGCTAAACAATCACATATCACCCAAATCCTTAATAACACATGGAGTCCCACAAGGCTCTATCCTTGGCCCTATTCTTTTTACTATTTTTGTTAATGATATCTCAGATCACATCAGCGACTGTATACTGGTTCAGTACGCAGATGACACACAGTTTATCCACAGTGACAACATTAATAACATAGACCAGCTAGTTACCAGAGCTAAAGTAACACTGTCGAATGCCAAGACTTACTTCCTAAAAAGTGGCCTTATGTTGAATTCTAACAAAACCCAATTTATATTTATCGGCACACGGCAACTGTTATCGAGCTTACCAGATGATATGACCATCAACTTTGACGGAAGTGATATACCAATAAGCAAACATGTTAAAATATTGGGTGTTTACTTTGACAAGTACATGACATTCGACACACACATACATCAACTCAACAAAAAAGTAATAGGGGTTATAATGTTCATAAACATAATTAAGGACATATTTGATAAGGACACCAGAGTGATTGTTATCAAGACACTAGTGTTAAGTCTAATCAATTACGGACTAAAAATATGAGGCAACACCAATAAGACCCTCATGCAGCGAGTGCAAAAACTGCAAAACTTCGCTGCCAAAGTTGCTGCTGGGGGCTACAAAAGACGCGACCGTGCTACTCCTGTGTTACAAGAACTAAAGTGGATAAAGATGAAAGAAAAAGTGAAATTCGATCAGTGCATAATGGTGTATAAAGTGACCCATAAATATTATCCTGAGTGGCTACTAAACTTACCATATGTAACACAAATTAACGAACTTGTAACGAGACAAAACGGAGACCTATTTATCCCTAGAGTGAGAACAGACAATGGTGCGCGGTCACTATTAGTAAGTGGACCAAGAGCATGGAACAAGCTCCCCCCTAATATAAAAGAACATCCGTCACTCTCGAGCTTCAAGAAAGCCCTAACTATTCACGCTCTTCAAGGAGGCTTTTGCTAAAGAACGCGTGAAGGACATAATATACACTTATCTCGTACATATGTATTATATCTAGTAAACTCCTATATATGATATCCCATGTAAATATTTAGTAATTAAGACAAAAGATTAGTTAAAAAAAGTCTTATATATGATATCTATATTACATGTAAAGTATTTAGTAATTAAGAGAAAAGCCATTGTACATTGTACTTTAATGGAATAAAGCATTCTGATTCTGATTTTCTCTCTCTCTCTCTCTCTCTCTCTCTCTCTCTCTCTCTCTCTCTCTCTCTCTCTTATTGCCTAACTTTGAAATAACAACCGATGAAGTCCTTAAAGCTCTCCAATCACTTAAAATAAATAAAAGTCCCGGACCTGACAAAGTATATCCTATACTGTTAAAAGAAACAAAGAGCGAAATACTCTCCTCCCTCACAGCCGTATTCAATATGTCCTTGCGACAAGGAATCGTCCCTTCGGATTGAAAAATGCTAACGTGACACCGATTTTTAAAAAAGGAGACAAAAAATACCATGTAATTACAGGCCCATTAGTCTAACTTCAGTTGTTGGCAATCTACTTGAGATCATAATTAGAGACAATATTGTGAGTTACCTTGAAAGCCACTCATTAATTATGGATTCACAACATGACTTCCGTAACAAAAGATCCTGCCTATCAAACCTATTGACCTTTTATAACGACCTCTTCTTAGTTTATGACGTAACTAAATCATTGGACATAGTCTATCATGATTTCTAGAAAGCATTTGATAAAGTCCCACATCATAAGTTACTTTGTAAATTAAAGGAAATAGGTATTGACGGTCAATTACATAAATAGATCGCGAATTGGTTGAGCAACAGACAAGAAAGAGTGGCGATTGACGGATTTAACTCAGAGTTGTGCGCCGGTCAATAGTGGCGTTCCTCACTGACAGGGCTCGGTCCTTGTCCCAGTGTTCTTCATTATTTACTTCAACGATGTGGATGTTGGACTCAATAATCGCATTAGTAAATTTGCAGACGACACAAACATTGGTAACTCGGTTCTCACTAACGAAGACAGGCAAAGCCTCCAAGAGGATTTGCACAAAATTTCAGCTTGGTCGGTTAGATGGGAGATGCCCTTTAACGTAGACAAGTGCCATGTCCTTCAAGCTGGAACAAGAAATAAGAAGGTCGATTATGAAATGCGAGGCGTTAAACTTATAAGCGTTTAATGCGTTAAGGACCTGGGGGTCAAAATCGAGTCAAACCTCAAATTCTCACAGCAATGCATCGATGCAGGAAATAGAGCGAACAGAATGTTGGGTTTCATTAAAATAAACTATTTATTCAAGAATAAAGATGTAATACTTCCGCTTTACAATAGTTTAGTCAGACCCCACTTGGAATATGCGGTACAGTTTTGGTCTCCCCCCATGCAGAGGACATTGCTAAATTAGAGAGTTCAGCGTCGGACAACAAAAATGATCCCTTCCTTGTGCAACAAATCCTACGAAGAAAGGCTTTCCACCCTTAACATGTTATCTCTTGAGTAACGTCGCCTCCGAGGAAAACTGATCGAATGTTTTAAAATACTTAATGGTTTCATGAATATAGACAGATCAAAATTGTTTATGATCGATGACACTTTGGGAACGAGGAACAAATGCATAAAACTCAAATGTAGAAATGCACCAAATTTTTCTTCACCAACGTTGTAGTGCGAGAATGAAATAAGCTCCCACCTTCGGTGGTCCAGTGTAACACGATTGACTCCTTTAAAAACAAGTTCGACCGTCACTTCCTTGAACCTAATATTAACTAAAGTTGAAATGCAACGTTTTGGAGTTATCTGATTAAAGTAGAATCACTTAGGTTATATTAAGGCCAGACCACCTAGTCTGGACCATGGGGTCTGTGTGCTCTGATTTCCTATGTAAAGCTATGTAAATCTCTCTCTCTCTCTCTCTCTCTCTCTCTCTCTCTCTCTCTCTCTCTCTCTCTCTCTCTCTCTCTCTCTCTCTCTCTCTCTCTCTCTCTGAATGATCTCGACTGCGCTTACACGACTCTTGGGAGAATTATGTTGGAGAAAAGACGCCTACGAAGGATATGATTCAAGTCTTCAAGTATCTGAAAAAATTCAATAACGTCGATTACTCCAAATTCTTTAAACTGCAAACCAACCTAAAAACTAGAAATAACGGTTTACCCATTCAGTCTAGTCGGTGTAACACAGACATCGGAAGGAGTTTCTTTTCAAACCGAGTCATTCGTCACTGGAACAATCTCCCTTCAGAAGTAATAAATGCGAATGCTATCAACTCCTTCAAACATAGAATCGACCGTCACTTCGCTGCGTCTGGAGTAAACTGAATATTGAGGTGCTTTCATCTGCTCCTCAATATCGAGGTGCTTTCATCTGCTCCTCAACGTCGAGGTGCTTTCATCTGCTCCCCAGGCCCCAAGTGGCTGTCGAGCAGATTAAATTACCAAAGCGTGCAACCTCGTAATGAGCCAATAGGCTTTCTGCTACCTGCATTTCCATGTTTCCATGTTTCCATGTTTCCGATCTGCAGCCCAGCGTATATATTATAATGCTGATGATGAGTACAATGAACACCTTAAATATGTTCTGATTTGGACCTCCCAGCCACATTCATGGTGGTCAGCTCTTAAGCAGTCCCTCTTTGGTGTGGATTCAAGCCTACCTCCTCTGTCCTTCACGGATGGTTCAATCTGCCATAGTTCGAGGGATAAAGTTAGTCTTTTGGCTTCTGCTTTTAATTCAAAACAATGTAATGAAGTATTGGACCTGACTCCGTCCAGTCCTCAGAATGTAAAATTAAGCGCTCTTGCTTTTAAGTCATCATAATTATTAAGATACCTTAATGACTTGGACTCATTCGGCGGTTGTGATCCTTTGGAATTCTTGCCTCTGTTTTACAAAAAGACAGCGTCTCTATTGGCTCCAAAACTGGCAGTTATTTTTAGCGCTCTGTTACGTAAGGGTTCATTTCCAGTATGATGGCGTACTGCTAATGTTACCCCGATACCTAAGGGATCCTCACCCTCTATTCACCCCACAGAGTTATACTGTGGTGGTGGTTTTGATGGTGGTGATGACGGTGGTGGTGGTGGTGATGGTGGTGGTGGTGGTGATGATGGTGGTGGTGGTGATGAAGGTGGTGGTGATGGTGGTGGTGATGAAGGTGGTGGTGATGGTGGTGGTGGTGATGCGGGTGGTGATGGTGTTGGTGGTGATGATGAAGATGGTGGTGGTGATAGTGGTGGTGGTGATGGTGGTGGTGGTGATGATGGTGGTGGTGGTGATGATGATGGTGGTGGTGTTGGTGGTGGTGGTGATGTTGGTGGTGGTGGTGATGTTGGTGGTGGTGGTGGTGGTGATGGTGGTGGTGGTGGTGGTGATGGTGGTGATGGTGGTGGTGGTGGTGGTAGAGGTGGTGATGGTGGTGGTGGTGATGGTGGTGATAGTGGTGGTGATGGTGGTGGTGGTGGTGGTGGTGGTGGTGGTGGTGGTGATGATGGTGGTGGTGGTGGTGCTACGTGATAGTGGTGGTGGTGGTGGTGGTAGTGGTGGTGGTACGTGATAGTGGTGGTGGTGGTGGTGGTAGTGGTGGTGGTACATGATAGTGGTGGTGGTGGTGGTGGTACTTGATAGTGGTGGTGGTAGTGGTGGTGGTACGTGATAGTGGTGGTGGTGGTGGTGGTAGTGGTGGTGGTACGTGGTAGTGGTGGTGGTGGTGGTGGTGGTAGTGGTGGTGGTACGTGATAGTGGTGGTGGTGGTGGTGGTACGTGATAGTGGTGGTGGTGTTGGTACGTGATAGTGGTGGTGGTGGTGGTGGTAGTGGTGGTAGTACGTGACAGTGGTGGTGGTGGTGGTACGTGATAGTGGTGGTGGTGGTGGTGATAGTGGTGGTGGAACGTGATAGTGGTGGTGGTGGTGGTGGTACGTGATAGTGGTGGTGGTGGTGGTACGTGATAGTGGTGGTGGTGGTGGTACGTGATAGTGGTGGTGGTGGTGGTGATAGTGGTGGTGGAACGTGATAGTGGTGGTGGTGGTGGTATGTGATAGTGGTGGTGGTGGTGGTACGTGATAGTGGTGGTGGTGGTGGTGATAGTGGTGGTGGAACGTGATAGTGGTGGTGGTGGTAGTGGTACATGATAGTGGTGGTGGTGGTGGTGGTACGTGATAGTGGTGGTGGTGGTGGTACGTGATAGTGGTGGTGGTGGTGGTATGTGATAGTGGTACGTGATAGTTGTGGTGGTGGTCCTGGTGATGGTGTTTTTCATAAAGAGAGAGAGAGAGAGAGAGAGAGAGAGAGAGAGAGAGAGAGAGAGAGAGAGAGAGAGAGAGAGAGAGAGAGAGAGAGAGAGAGAGAGAGAGAGATTTACATAGATTTACATAGAAAATCAGACCACACAGACCCCACGGTCCAGACTAGATGGTCTGTCCTTAAACCTAAGTGATTTTACATTAATCAGATGGCTCCAAAACGTTGCTTTTCTACTCTAGTTAATATTAAGTTGAAGGAAGTGACGGTCGAGCTTGTTTTTAAAGGAGTCAATCGTGTTACACTGGACCACTGATGGTGGGAGCTTATTCCATTCTCGCACTACAACGTTGGTGAAGAAAAATTTGATGCAGTCTGAATTTACTTGTCTACATTTGAGTTTTGTGCCATCGTTCCTAGTTCGCAAAGTGTCATCGATCATAAACAATTTTGTTCTGTCTACATTCGTGAAACCATTAAGTATTTTAAAACATTCGATCAGTTTTCCTCGGAGGCGACGTTTCCCAAGAGAGAACATGTTAAGGGTGGAAAGCCTTTCTTCGTAGGATTTGTTGCGCAAGGAAGGGATCATTTTTGTTGCTCGACGCTGAACACCTTCCAGTCTAGCAATGTCCTTTGCATGGTGGGGAGACCAAAACTGTACCGCGTATTCCAAGTGGGGTCTGACTAAACTATTGTAGAGCGGAAGTATTACATCTTTATTCTTGAATAAAAAGTTTCTTTTAATGAAGCCCAACATTGTGCTCGCTTTATTTGCTGCATCGATGCATTGATGTGAGAATTTGAGGTTTGACGCGATTTTAATCCCCAGGTCCTTAACGCATTGAACGCTTGTGAGTTTAACGCCGAGTATTTCATAATCGAACTTCTTATTTTTTGTTCCAACTTGAAGGACCTGGCACTTGTCTACGTTAAAGGGCATCTCCCATTTATCCGACCAAGCTGAAATTTTGTGCAAATCCTCTTGGAGAGAGAGAGAGAGAGAGAGAGAGAGAGAGAGAGAGAGAGAGAGTATAAAACCTGAGTTATGTCATATGTCACGTCAGTCCGTCTCTCTCTCTCTCTCTCTCTCTCTCTCTCTCTCTCTCTCTCAGCTAACTCCTCCACCCACCACCATCACCACCACCACCATCACCACCACCGTTACCACCACCACCAGCACTATAGCACCACCCCCACCACCATCATCACCACCACCATCACCACCACCACCACCATCATCACCACCACTTCCACCACCACCACCACCATCACCACCTACCACCTACCTCCACTTTGAAGTTGCCGGCTGGAGCACAGAGTTGGTTGGACTGGGCTCCCAAAGATGGCGGCCGAGGTACTTCCGGTTGCAGCATCCGAGTGTCTGGCTCCCGCGCTCTAGGTATATAACTCTGTGATTCACCCCGGTGATTACTGACCCATCTCCATAACCCCGGTCTTGTCTAAGATCTTCGAGGGTTTGCTGGCCAAGCGTCTCATTCGTTTTTAGACACAAACAAATTATTACCTTCTAGTCAGTTTAGTTTTAGGAAAGGTCTCAGCATCTTCGACGCTCTTTTCTGCTTAACTCATGACGTACAAGTTGGTATTGATGCTGGTTATGAAGCTAATCTAATTTCACTTGATTTTAGCTCCGCATTTGATCGTGTTAACCACAAGACCCTTTTGTTTAAAGTCAGATCTCTTGGAATTGGAGGCCGCTTCCTTCAAGTTCTTTCCGACTTTCTAACTGAGAGAAGACAACGTGTGACTGTTGATGGCTGCTACAGTTCATTTAGTCCAGTTATATCTGGTGTTCCCCAAGGTAGTGTCCTGGGACCCCTTCTTTTTATTATTTATACATTTGACATGTGGTGTGCAATCGAGTCTAATATGGTTGCATATGTTGACGACACCTTTGTATATGCAGTAATAATTCCTTCCCCTCAGGTTAGACAGAGAATTGCCAATGTTCTCACTCGCGATGTGTCTAGGATTCTGCCTTGGTGTGGTCGGTGGGGTATGAAGCTGAACCCGAGTAAATCCCACAGTTTGGTTCTTAGCAGGGCAAGGACTCCCTTTCCTCCTCACCCTGATATTGCGGTCAATGGAATACCGATCCCTAATTGTTCCTCACTGAAGTTGCTCGGAGTGACGTACCCTTGATTTCAAACTCACTTTTGAGTTGCACCTGCGTTCACTTGCGTCGGCAGTCTCACAAAAAGTTGGTTTGTTGCGTAAGTGCAGTCAGCTTTATTCCTCTGATGATGTTGTAAAAAAATACTTTTACTCTTTCATACTGCCTCATTTCGAGTACTGTCAATCCGTATGGATTTCTGCAGCTGAGTCTCACTTAAAGCAGTTAGATAGAGTGTTCAACCAGATTTAATTTCTTCTTCCGAATCTCGAGATTAGTCTTCGGCATCGTCGCTTGATGGGATCTTTGTCTTATTTTTTTCAAAATTATGTCTAATATCGACCATCCATTCCACCGTCGTTTGCCTGCTTTCTCACAACCATCGCGTGCTACATGACACTCCTTGGGGCTAAATGACCGTTCCTTGTCTGTCGACCGATGTAATAAATCACAATTTTCGCGGTGTTTCATCCCAGCGAACGTCAAACAGTGGAATACACTTCCTAATGTGATTATTAATTCTAGTAATTGTGAAACATTTAAAATACATGTGAATGCCTTTCTTCTCTCTTAGCTCGCTACCTGCTAGATTTTTCTCCATCTTCCTATTTTTTGCTTTCTACTTCATTCTGTATTTCCCGATATCGGTGAAGTGTCGCCCGCTGGGCCTTTCGGCTTATATCATTCGTGCTTTCCGGCGGGTCACCCTCATTGATTCATATAATAAAGCATGTGAATAGGTGAGTCTTTTACTAGTTTTGATGTGGTGAATTCAAATTTCTGAACAGTTTTGCTTTATTACCTCTGTTTTTTGTACTTTTCATATCCCATTTTTATTATACTGCACATATATTCAAAATCTAATGTGTTTATTTCACCTACTACAAAGGCATATTACAGAAAAAAAAACAGCATTGATACATAACATTAATGGAACTTAATTACTTGGATAGTACAATACATACAAATCATAGTACAGCAGACAGTCAGAAGTAAGTTTTTTGGACGATTTCGTGTAGGCCTACTTTGCCCCCGGGATGTCACCCAGTCTTTCTGTTTGTAGTGCTTGGACACAACCCGAGTGTCCCAGAAACAAAGAATCAACAGTATTTTGTGAAGTCTGCTTGCATACCCGTAAGGAGCCCAATGACCTTAAGGTCCCCGCAGAGACTTCGCTGGTACAGGTTGTACTTGAGAGCTTCCAAAAGCAGCTTTATATTGTCGTAGGACTCCTTCAGATGGACCACGTGGGCAACGGAAATGATGGGGTATTTATTCCTATTGTGCAGGAGCAAAGCTTTTAGACTTCGCTTGGAAAAGTCTATAAAAAGACGCCAATCTGAGGGATTGTGTGGGAAACCAAAGAAGGTAAACAAGCCAGAGACATATGCGCAGCAGCACAATCTGTTGTCCATGTCGAAAAATGGAGCGAAGTCCTTATTCCATGTCCTGAAATTGGTGATCTTTACATTTGCCAGATGCTTTTAGTAAAAATAGGACAGTTCATTTTTTAAAAGAACACAATTCCTAAATTTTTTGATTAAAAAAAAAAACAATGTCCTAAGTAGGACAAATCTGGTAGCCCTGAACCTATACATTTATATGTATAGATTTCCGTTCATGTATGCATGTATATCTAAAAAGAACTAGAGGTGATGAGTGAAAACGGATTTCGTATCTGAAGTCAGCACACCAAAATTAGGCTGGAGTAACTATTTTTATGCTTGCCTCAATTTCTTTGTAAACCAGTGTAATGTGCATCGAACTGGCGTGGTGATACAAGACACTCTTTGAGTCTCCTCTGCGTCTTGCTCCCCGAGCCCTGCAGTGACAAAGAGAAACTATTATTGTTATTATGATGATTAATATTATTATCATCATTATTATTATTATCATTATT
>NC_066530.1:6771371-6796371 GCF_024679095.1 Eriocheir sinensis | reverse complement strand
CCGCCTGGAGCCATGAACCTCGCCTGGGCATCAGTCACCACTCTCGCAGGCTTTGTTCAGACACTCGCACGGAGACAGACAGCGGGCCACGATGAACGCAGGGTCGTCCTCACCCCTGCCGCGGCCGCTGCTGCTGCTGCTGCTGGCCTCAGCGCTGGCCGTCCTCGGAGAAACCCTGAACAGCACCCTGCCCGCCAGCTGTCCCGCCGAGAACACCGACCCTGAGGCTGACTGGATTTTCAAATATAGAAAATCAATAAACAGAAGACTCGAAAGCACTACTTACCTGCATCCCGAGCAAGGCTTCCATGGAGTTGGGCTGATGCGAGGTATGTTTGGCAAACAATACATCGCTTGGTTCCCTCTACCAGACACTTGCTTCCCTGATGACACAGTGGTGTGGTGGAAGATGGAATTCGAGGCACAGTGGATACAGGACACCGAAGGCCAAGGCAACACTCTTCAGTTACAGCTAAAGACAGGAACGTGCAATGCCCAGTGCGTCCAAGCAGTTCCAAACATTTCTTCCTCAGAGCATATTTATCTCTACGCTCTCGGGCCCTACAGTTTGACATACACAGAGCCAGACAAAGAGAACTGCACCACCATGGTGGAGATGAAGGAAGACTTGCATGACATCGACTGCACGGCGCCTGGTGACCCTTACACCATCTTGGCCCCTGCCCCCACCCCTGCCCCGGGCCCTGCCAGCTACGCAGGGGCTGTTGGAGTAGGAGTGCTGGTGCTGGTGCTGGTGCTGGTGTGTGTGGTTCTGGCGGGGGTGCTTCTGGCTATGGTGGTTGTGGTGATGCAGACGCTGAAGCAGATTGACAAAAAGACACAAGGATAATGAAGGTGTCATGATCATGATTATGTATATGATTAAATAAACATGGGTAAAGGTATGATAGGTATGATTAGAAAAAAAAAAAGAATAGTGATTAGAAGTAGTAGTAGTAGTAGTAGTAGTAGTAGTAGTAGTAGTAGTAGTAGTAGTAGTAGTAGTAGTAGTAGCAGCATCAATACTAACGCCCCCCCCCCCCCCCCAACACACTCGCACGTGCAGATGTGGCGCGGCGGTCCCGAGGCGAGATGATGGAGACGGAGAACCCCCATCACCAGCCTTCGAGCCCCGCCTGCATCCACGGCAGATTTCGGTGCGTCACGGCGAGGCTGCTTCATCCCTGACCTCCCCTCCTCGTCCACACATTGTCCCTGACGTGCCATGCAGGGACTCTGTCTGTTACTGTGTTCTCCCTCTGTTCCTGAATGGCGGGAAGGAGATCTGTTTAATATAGATGTGTTTAGCTTGCTTCATCCCTGACCTCCCCTCCATGTCCACACATTGTCCCTGACGTGCTGTGCAGGAAATGTGTTCTCCCTCTGTTCCTGAATGGCGGGAAGGAGACATGTTTAATATAGATATGTTTAATATATATATATATATATATATATATATATATATATATATATATATATATATATATATATATATATATATATATATATATATATATATATATATATGTTTAGCTTGCTTCATCCCTGACCTCCCCTCCATGTCCGCACATTGTTCCTGATGTGCCATGCAGGGTCTGTGTCTGTTACTGTGTTCTCCCTCTGCGCCTGAATGGCGGGAAAGAGATATGTATCGCTTGCTTCATCCCTGACCTCCCCTCCATGCCCACATAATGTCATAAGAACATAAGAACATAAGGATGTAAGGAGTCTGCAAGAGGCCGGTTGGCCTATACAAGGCAGCTCCTGTAATCCTAGCCCCCCCCTTACCTCACTATCCATGAATTTGTCAAACCTCTTCTTGAATGTATCTATGGTATTGGCACCCACAACATGACTGCCAAGTCTGTTCCATTCGTCCACCACTCTATTGGTGAACCAATTCTTGCCTATGTCTTTGCTGAATCTGAATTTGTCTAACTTAAAACCATTGCTATGTGTCCTACCTGGCTCTTTTACCACGAAAACACTATTGACATCCCCTTTATTAAAGCCTTTCATCCATTTATAGACTTCGATAAAGTCTCCTAGCAACATTCGTTTTTCCAGAGAGTGTAAATTTAAATACTTAAGTCTATCCTCATAAGGCAAGTTTCTCACCCCCTGAATCATTTTTTGTCATCCTTCTCTGTACAGATTCTAACATCTTGATATCCATTCTGAAGTAGGGTGACCAGAACTGTACCGCGTAGTCAAGGTGAGGTCTAACTAGGGCTAAGTAAAGTTTGAGGATGACCTCAGCGCTCCTATTGCTTACGCTTCTCGAGATGAAACCCAGTACCCTGTTTGCACGATTATTAGCCTGAATGCACTGGGCCCTTGGACGAAGGTCAGTGCTCACTAAGACTCCTAAGTCCTTTTCACACCCAGACCGGCTTAGAAAAGTGTCATTTAAGGAGTAAATATGTGAGGGGTTATTCCTACCTACACTCAGAATACTACACTTCCCAACATTGAATTCCATCTGCCACTTCCCCGCCCAATCATATTGTTGTGCTGGAAGCTTCCCCCGGGGTCTATGGGCCTCTGGAAGACTCCGGGAGGAGCGAGCAGGGGGGCGGGGAGCCAGTCTCCGCCCGCGCCCCGCGGGGCACGGTCAGGCGCCAGGTGGGAAGTGTCCCCAACTCGCCCAGATTTGTGCTACATGTTCATTCTTGTATGGTCGAATATATACTGTAATGTTCCAGACTGTACTGTTCGGTATATATATATATATATATATATGTGTATATATATATATATATATATATATATATATATATATATATATATATATATATATATATATATATATATATATATATATATATATATATATATATATATATATATATATATATATATATATATATATATAGATATATATATATATATATATATATATATATATATATATATATATATATATATATATATATATATATATATATGAGAAGAGGGCGAGAGGAGTCAGTCACAGTCATAGTTAAGTCATAATCAGCTAGTGGTCAGTGAAGAGTCAGAGTGAATTGTACTAAGGAGGAATATTAAACTACAGAAGCTGTGCAAGGTGTTTTACATATCCCCCTCCAACGGAGTCTCCTGACGGCGACACAGAACCCAATTAACACGTCCGGCATAACAATATAGCTTGTCAAGCTCATCCTTGAGAACGCTAGCGTCCTGGTTTGATTGGATTACTCTACCGATCTTGGTATCATCTGCGAACTTACTGACATCACTACTAATTCCTGTGTCCAAGTCATTGATGTAAATGATAAAAAACAGAGGACCCAGCACTGACCCCTGAGGGAGCGTCTCGGTGAGCAGATTTATCTCAAGCTTCTCTAGCTGTCTAATGTCCAGCTCTGCCTCTTGACGGCTTCCTTGATAGTAAAAGGAAGTCTGCCTTCCTGTTGTAGCTTGCATCGCTCTGCTGGTCTAACTGACTGGCGGTTTGATTTGTATTGTTGCAACAATAAAAGACTGAATAAAATATCTCTTTCTCTCCACCCCCCGCCTCTCTCTCTCTCTCTCTCTCTCTCTCTCTCTCTCTCTCTCTCTCTCTCTCTCTCTCTCTCTCTCTCTCTCTCTCTCATTCACACCCGACCCTCATTCACACCCGATCCTCATTCACACCCGACCTCTCCTGAGAGACGGACGTGACCTCATCCCGCTGCGCTCCACAGCCTCGCTTACCCGCACTTCACACCTTGTCAACACTGTGTTTTCGTTGTGCTCTTGGGATTGTGTTTGCCTTCACGTGCGTTTGTGTGTTCTCGCTTGTGGACTTTGTGTGTTGCCTGTGATTTCCCGACACGTGTTTAGTGTGTGTTCGCTTGTGGTTCCTGCGAGTGTGTCTGCCTGTGGTTGCCTCTGTGATTTGTGTTTCCGGTGTTTTTGCGTGTGATCTGGCTGTTTCCGAGTGTTCTGCGTGGATTTCAGAGTGATTCAAGTGTGTTGTGTTTCCGGTGTTTTTGCGTGTGATTTGGCTGCTTCCGAGTGTACTACGTGGGTTTCAGAGTGTTTTGAGTGTGCTGTTGTGTTTCCGGTGTTTTTGCGTGTGATTTGGCTGTTTTCGAGTGTTCTGCGTGGGTTTCAGAGTGTTTCAAGTGTGTTGTGTTTCCAGTGCTTTTGCGTGTGATTTGGTTGCTTCCGAGTGCTCTACGTGGGTTTCAGAGTGTTTTAAGTGTGCTGTTGTGTTTCCGGTGTTTTTGCGAGTGACTTGAGGGTGTTTAATCGTGCTTATGCTTGAGTTTCTGAGTGTTTCGTGTGTTCCGAGTGTGTTGTTGTGTTCCCGAGTGTTTCACGCGTGATTTGGGTGTGTCGACAACTCACCCTTTGAATTCCCTGAGGATTCAATCTGCTCCTCCTCACTACACCCTCTTTAAATCCCCTAGAGGATTAACACTTCCGACACCCCTTTCCCTCACCTCACCTAAGCCACCCCACCCTCGCTCACCTCACATCCCTTTTGCTCCTCCTCACTACAAATCCCCTAGAGGATTAACCCTTCCTTATCCTCCCTCACCTCCACATATTTCTAAGCCCTCCCCCCCTCACTCACCTTACCTCACATCCTATTTACCCATCCCTTCACCCACATTACCTCGCCTCTTTCTTAACCCTTCTTGATCTCACACACCTCACATCCCTTCCTACTCCTCCTCTCTCCCACTTTACCTCCCTCTCACTCACCTCACCTATTTCCTAACCCTCCTTGATCTCACACACCTCACTCACCGTCTCTCTCTCCCCCTCTTTACTCACCTCACATCCCCTCCTATTCCTCCTCTCTCTCACTTTTTCTCCATTACTAAACTACCTCTGGCACACCTCACCCCCTTTCCTAATCCCCTTCACTCTGTGTTTTTATCTCTTTCATTTCAGCTAAGATGGCGCCTAAGAAGTGCATTACTTGTAACGGTAGCTTCTCAGCTCACTTTTTTACAGGGCGTTCTGTTGTCTGTCGACTGTGTCTCTCCAGGCAGCATCTCGAGACAAGACTGCAGGAGCAGGAAGAGAAGATGGAAGCAGGCCAGACTAAAATAATAGAGCTTTCTCTCACCAGGCAGCATCTCGAGACAAGACTGCAGGAGCAAGAAGAGAAGATGGAAGCAGGTCAGAATAAAATAATAGAGCTTTCTCACACTCTTGCCTCCTTGCAGGAATTCATCCAGGCTAACGTTGCTGTGGTGCCAAACCCTTCTCCAACCGCCCCCTTGCCCTCAGCGGTACCGTCGACACCAGCGGACAACACCACGCAACGGGAGGATGCTAGTGGCACCGCCCATGATGGCTTCACCGTCGTGAATGGAGGAGCCAAACCAGCCAGACAAGCGATTTATCCTGTTCATTGCTTTAACAGGTTTGCCATTCTGGAGGAGGAGGACGAGCAGGAGAGCACCTTCCTGGTGGGTGACTCCATGACTCGCCAGCAGGTCGTTGAGTTCTGCGGCAGAGTTCCTCGTCGAAGACGGAACTATTGCTACCCTGGTGCTGGGATCGACGATATAACTGCTGCTCTTGAGGAGATCTCCCCCCAGGCTACTAATGATTCACTGTTTGTTATCCACACAGGTACGAACGACGTGACCACGACCTGGTCTGAGGAACTCCTGGAGAAGTACCGCAGGCTCATCCAGCAGTATAAGTCTAAATCCCCTAACATTTTGATTTCAGGAGTTCTACCACGGACTTGGGCGGAGAGCGACTTTTTCAGTAAGGCCTTCAGCCTAAACAACCGCTTACAGACTCTTTGTAGGGAGCTTGACGTGGAGTTCTTCAACGCATGGGACAATTTCTATGGACAAAGTGAGCTCTTCCACAGGGACGGATTGCACCTGTCTCCCATCTGGGCAGCCATATTCGGAAGGCTCCTCAACGACGCAGTACGTGTCATCCGAGCAAAAAACGAGTCACAGCCACGTCCCTCCACCCCGCCCGTGTAAATAGACGCCGTGCATCGCAACACACCCGTAACCGTGGTCCAGCAAGTACCACCACCTCTATTACCAAGCCTCTAGATAACTTAAAAATCCTTAGTTTCAATGCGCGTAGCCTAAGAAACAAATTTGATGAGCTGAGATGTCTTGCTCTAACAGAAAATTTTGACATAATTGCTATAACCGAAACATTTATCGACACCCCAAATATTGATTTAAGTTCCGAATACAACATAGATGGCTACAGACTCTTCAACAAAGATCGTGTAAACCGTAGAGGCGGTTGCGTCGCCCTTTATGTCAAAAGCTATTTGCAACCCACTGACAAAACACCGGGAAACAGTAACGTTGAGCATTTGTGCGTGCGAGTAAACATTGCAAAAGTCAATTTAAATATATCTGTCACCTACAGACCTCCCGGGCAATCACTCGATGACGACCTTGAAATGTACAGCGTCTTAAGGCAGTCACTTAATAACAACGACTCACTGATATTAGGAGACTTTAACCTCCCCCATATCGACTGGGCGACACTGTCAGGTACAGAAGGCGAGTCACATAGAATAATCGAATTTCTAGAAGAAAATTATCTAAGCCAAATGGTTTCTGAGCCAACTCGACAAAATAATATACTCGACCTTGTTATAATGACCCAAGATAACCTAGTCAGTAATGTCACGGTAGGAGAACACCTCGGTTCTTGCGATCATAAATTAGTGCGCGTCGACATTAGAGCTCAATCATCAGTGACTGAAAATAAAGTAAAGGTGCCCAATTTCAAAAGAGCTAACTTCGTAGAAATCCGACAAAAACTAACAGAAATACAACTATCAGATGACGGCAACGTAGATGAAGCCTGGCTAAGCTTTAAAAATCACTTACTCACTCAGCAGAACACATTCGTCCCCTTGTGCGAGAAGCGAATTAACACTAATAAAAGCCCACCGTGGTTTAATAGCTAAACTAAACAATCAGTCAATGAGAGAAAATTGTTTTACAGGTTAAAGAAAGAACAAAGCACGCCCGAAAACATTAGACTTTATACTGATGCCAGGCGACGAATAAAAAGACTAGTAGGTCAGGCAAAGCGTAGATATGAAGAAATTATTGCAGCCAACTGTAAAAATAATCCGAAATCTTTCTTCAGTTACATAAACAACAGAAAGGCGATCAAAAGTGGTATTGGACCTTTAACAAACAGCGACGGTGCACTAGTGACTGACAGCTAACACATTGCAAAACTCTTAAACAATTACTTTTCCTCGGTGTTTAATACTAAGTCTTCCTCTCGCTACCACCAACATCAGTACTATTGTAAATCTCGAGCATGCATTGCCTAATTTTGAAATAACAACCGATGAATTCCTTAAAGCTCTCCATTCACTTAAAACAAATAAAAGTCCCGGACCCGACAAAGTATATCCTATACTGCTTAAAGAAACAAAGAGCGAAATACTCTCCTCCCTCACTACCGCATTCAATATGTCCTTGCGACAAGGCATCGTCCCTTCGGATTGGAAAAAGGGTAACGTGACACCGATTTTTAAGAAAGTAGACAAAAAAATACCAGGTAACTACCGATCCATTAGTCTAACCTCAATTGTAGGTAAGCTACTCGAGAGCATAATTAGAGACAAAATTGTGAGTTACCTCGAAAGCCACTCATTAATTGGGGATTCACAACATGGCTTCCGTAACAAAAGATCCTGCCTGTCAAACCTACTGACCTTTTATAACGATCTCTTCTCAATTTATGACGTAACCAAATCAGTGGACGTAGTCTATCTTGATTTCCAGAAAGCATTTGATAAAGTCCCACATCATAAATTACTTTATAAATTAAAGCAAATAGGCATTGACGGTCAAGTAAACCAATGGATCGCGAATTGGTTGAGCAACAGACAACAAAGAGTTGTGATTGACGGATTTAACTCAGAGTGGACGCCGGTCACTAGTGGCGTCCCTCAGGGCTCGGTTCTTGGCCCAGTGCTCTTCATTATTTACATCAACGACGTGGATGTTGGACTCAATAATCGCATTAGTAAATTTGCAGACGACACAAAGATTGGTAACTCGGTTCTCACTGACGAAGACAGGCAAAGTCTCCAAGAGGATTTGCACAAAATTTCAGCTTGGTCGGATAAATGGGAGATGCCCTTTAACGTAGACAAGTGCCAGGTCCTTCAAGTTGGAACAAAAAATAAGAAGTTCGATTACGAAATACGTTAAACTCACAAGCGTTCAATGCGTTAAGGACCTGGGGATTAAAATCGCGTCAAGCCTCAAATTCTCACATCAATGCATCGATGCAGCAAATAAAGCGAGCAGAATGTTTTTTGCTTCATTAAAAGAAACTTTTTATTCAAGAATAAAGATGTAATACTTCCGCTCTACAATAGTTTAGTCAGACCCCACTTGGAATATGCGGTACAGTTTTGGTCTTCCCACCATGCAAAGGACATTGCTAAACTAGAAGGTGTTCAGCGTCGAGCAACAAAAATGATCCCTTCCTTGCGCAACAAATCCTACAAAGAAAGGCTTTCCACCCTTAACATGTTTTCTCTTGACAAACGTCGCCTCCGAGGAAAACTGATCGAATGTTTTAAAATACTTAATGGTTTCACGAATGTAGACAGAACAAAATTGTTTATGATCGATGACACTTTGCGAACGAGGAACAATGGCACAAAACTCAAATGTAGACAAGTAAATTCAGACTGCACCAAATTTTTCTTCACCAACGTTGTAGTGCGAGAATGGAATAAGCTCCCACCATCAGTGGTCCAGTGTAACACGATTGACTCCTTTAAAAACAAGCTCGACCGTCACTTCCTTGAACTTAATATTAACTAGAGTAGAAAAGCAACGTTTTGGAGCCATCTGATTAATGTAAAATCACTTAGGTTTAAGGACTAACCACCTAGTCTGGACCATGGGGTCTGTGTGGTCTGATTTTCTATGTAAATCTCTCTCTCTCTCTCTCTCTCTCTCTCTCTCTCTCTCTCTCTCTCTCTCTCTCTCTCTCTCTCTCTCTCTCTCTCTCTCTCTCTTAGTCGCGCGTTCACACCCCGTCCACTTAAATACAAATAGTTGTCCTGCGGCCACCACTTCAGTAAATCGTCAAACAACTAACAACTCCGTTTCTCGAGTTATAACAAAAGACAATTTAAGGGTTCTTAGCTTTAACGCTCGAAGCTTTAGAAATAAGATCGATGAATTGCAGTGCCAAACTAAAACAGAGGACTTTGATGTGATTGCCGTAACTGAAACATTTACTGACACCGCTAATATTGACTTAATTTCCGAATATAATATAAAAAACTTTTTATTTTTCAATAAAGACCGAGTTAATTGTAGAGGTGGAGGAGTGGCTCTTAACGTCAAAAGTAGCTTACAGCCCGTTGATAAAACACCAAAGGACAGTAATGTAGAACACGTGAGTGTGCGTACAAATTTAAAATCAATATATCCGTCACTTATAGGCCTCCAGGCCAATCACGCGAGGATGATGAAATAATGTATATCGTTTTGCAAAGAACACTCCGAAACAGTGATGCATTGATTTTGGGGGATTTTAATCTACCGCATATAGACTGGGAATCACGGGATCCAAGGGGGAATCGCACAGGATGCTAGACTTCGTTGAAAATAACTGCCTAAGCCAAACGGTTACTGAACCAACGCGCGAGATTAATATTCTTGATCTTGTATTAGTAACCCAAGAGAACTTAGTTGACAATGTTAGCGTTGGCGAACACCTCGGATCATGCGATCATAGACTGGTGCGTCTCGACATAAGAGTTCAAACAAGGATTGCAGAGAATAAGATATTGGTTCCCCTTTTTAAAAGAGCAGATTTTGAAAGAATAAGACAGTCATTAATGAAGTTTCAATTAGTATCCAACATCGACGTCGAAGAATCTTGGCAAGACTTTAATGCTCGATTACTAACTGAACAAAATAAATCCGTGCAATCTTGTGAAAAGCGCCGAAAAGTTAAAAATCCTCAGTGGTTTAATAATGAAATCAAACTTGCTCTCCAAAAGAGGAACTTGTTATATAGGCAAAAGAAAACCGATAACTCTACAGAAAATAGTACACGGTACTACGAAGCAAGACGACAAGTCAAAAGTTTAATCAAACAGGCGAAACGGAGGTACGGAGTAAACATTGCGGTAAATTGCAAGTCAGATCCTAAAAGTTGTTTTTAGATATGTAAACAACGAAAAAAGAGATTCGAAGATGGAATGACCCATTAACTGATAATTCGGGCAATATCGTGACAGACAGACAACGCATAGCGAACATGTTAAACTCTTTTTTCGCTTCCGTTTTTAATAGTAATTCTACCGATGCTGCTGCTGTTCCTAACACTATTGAAAATCCCAGTAATTCCCTCCCCGACTTTGAAATCAGTACAGATGAAGTTCTCAAAGCGCTGCAGTCACTTAAAACTAACAAAAGTCCAGGACCCGATAAAATATATCCAAAATTACTTAAAAACAATGGCGATAAACTCAAACGTAGACAAGTTCATTCAGATTGCACAAAATTATTCTTCACTAATGCTGTCGCTCGAAATTGGATTGGATTACCACCATCAGTGGTACAGTGTAACTCGATTGCATCATTTAAGAATAATCTTAACCGCTATTTCCTCCATCTCAATGTTCACTAGGTCAGTTTCAACGTCATGGTGGCCGCATAACAACTGTCACTTAGGTTTAGGACGGACCACCTAGTTTGGGCCTTAGGGCCTGTCTCTCTCTCTCTCTCTCTCTCTCTCTCTCTCTCTCTCTCTCTCTCTCTCTCTCTCTCTCTCTCTCTCTCTCTCTCTCTCTCTCTCTCTCTCTCTCTCACTAATAAAATCCAACCTTGGTTTAATAGCGAAATTAAACATTCGGTAAAGGAGAAAAAAATGTCCTACAGGCTAAAGAAACAGCAAAGCACGCCCGAAAACATTAGACTTTATAATGTAGCCAGGCGGCGAGTAAAAAGATTAGTATGTCAGGCAAAGCGTAGATAGGAAGAAAACGTTGCAGCCAACTGTAAAAATAATCCGAAATCCTTCTTCAGTTATATAAACAACAGGAAGACGATCACAAGTGGAATTGGACCTCTAACAAACAGTGACGGTGAACTAGTGACTGACAGCCAACACGTTGCGAACTTATTAAACAATTACTTTTCTTCGGTGTTTAATACTAGCATTCTTCCTATCACTACCACCAACACCAACGACGACAACAGTACTAACGTAAATTTCGAGCATGCATTGCCTAACTTTCTAATAACTACCGATGAAGTCATAAAAGCTCTCCGATACCTTAAAACAAATAAAAGTCCTGGACGTGACAAAGTATATCCTATACTGCTTAAAGAAACAAAGAGCGAAATACTCTCTTCTCTAACAACCGTTTTCAATATGTCCTTGCGACAAGGCATCGTCCCTTCGAATTGAAAAAAGGCTAACGTAACACCGATTTTTAAGAAAAGAGACAAAAAATTCCGGGTAATCACAGGCCCATTAGTCTAACTCTAGTTGTAGGTAAGCTACTTGAGAGCATAATTAGAGACAAAATTGTGAGTTACCTTGAAAGCCACTCATTTAATTGGGGATTCACAACATGGCTTCCGTAACAAAAGATCCTGCCTATCAAACCTATTGATCTTTTATGAGGATCTGTTCCCACTTTATGACGTAACCAAATCACTGGACGTAGTCTATCTTGACTTCCAGAAAGCGTTTGATAAAGTTCCACATCATAAATTACTTTAAAAATTATAGTAACTAGGTATTGACGGTCAAGTACACCAATGGATCGCGAATTGGTTGAGCAACAGACAACAAAGAGTGGTGATCGACTGATTTAACTCAGAGTGGGCGCCGGTCACTAGTGGCGTCCATCACTGACAGGACTCGGTCCTTGGCCCAGTGCTCTTCATTATTTACATCAACGATGTGGATGTTGGAATCAATAATCTCATTAGTAAATTTGAAGATGACAAAGATTGGTAACTCGGTTCTCACTGACGAAGACAGAGAGAGCCTCTAAGAGGATTTGCATAAAATTTCAGCTTGGTTTGATAGATGGTGCCTTTTAATGTAGACAAGTGCCAGGTCCTTCAAGTTGGAACAAGAAATAAGAAGTTCTATTACGAAATGCGGCGTCAAACTCAAAAGCGTTCAATGCGTCAAGGACATGGGTGTCAAAATCGCGTCAAATCTCAAATTCTCACAGCAATGCATCGCTGCAGCAGATAAAGCGAACAGAATGTTGGGCTTCATTAAAAGAAATCTTTTATTCAAAAATAAAGAAGTAATACTTCCGCTTTACAATAGTTTAGTCAGACCCCACTTGGAATATGCGGTACAATTTTGGTCGCCTCACCATGCAAAGGACATTGCTAAATTAGAAGGTGTTCAGCGTCAGGCAATAAAAATGGTTCCTTCCTTGCGCAACAAACCCTACGACGAGAGGCTTTCCACCCTTAACATGTTCTCTCTAGAGAAACGTCGCCTCCGAGGAAAACTGATCGAATGTTTTAGAATACTTAATGGCTTTACGAATGTGGACAAATCAAAATTGTTTATGATCGATGACACTTTGCGAACGAGGAATAATGGCACAAAACTTAAATGTAGACAAGTAAATTCAGAAGGCACCAAATTTTTCTTCACCAACGTTGTAGTGCGAAAATGGAATATGCTCCCACCTTCAGTGGTCCAGTGTAACACGATTGACTCCTTTAAAAACAAGCTCGACTGACACTTCCTTCAATTTAATATTAACTAGAGTAGAAATGCAAAGTTTTGGAACCATCTGATTAATGTAGAATCACTTAGATTTAAGGACCTTTCCTCTCCCTCCCCTTACCCCGTCATCTCCCCCTCCTTTCCTGCCTGGAGAGAGATGTGCTGACTTCCACCACCACCACCACTATCACCACCGCTATCACCACCCCTATCACCACCACCATCACCACCACTATCATCACCACCACTATCAAAACCACCACCACCACCACCAGCACTATCACCACCACCACCACCACCATCACCACCACCAGTCATGTCGCAGGAACCAGCACACCGCTGCCAGCACGTCACCCTGTCTCTTCTGAGTGTGTGTGTGTGTGTGTGTGTGTGTGTGTGTGTGTGTGTGTGTAATTCTGTTATAGTATGATATCAATGTATTATTATTATTATTATTATTATTATTATTATTATTATTTAGTATCACCACGAATTAGGCATACAATTGTCAATGGAAAAAACCCACGACAGATAGATCACGCCACCTTATAGGAATGTCGTCCGTCAGTGTTTACCGTCTCAGTTTGTATACAAAGCATTTCATAGTGCGTGGAGGTCACCTTGACGTACGTGACCAATTGTAACTTAATTATTTTCCAACCTATAACTCGCCACTCCTTCATGAGAGTCCGACTGGCACACAACGGCAGTCGCTGTCGCTCCGACGCTCCTTGTACATATAGGCTAAGAATATATTCGCCTTAAGGAAGCTGAAGTCTTAATCAACTCCCTCGGGTAAACGACTCTACGGGGAAGTCTCCCTACTACATCTTATATGGGGTGAAGAAACGTCTTCCGTACGACAACCTTTGTACAACATTGATAGGTACGCACAACAGCAGATGCATATGTTTTCCAAGATACACTCAGAGGTTAGGTGTACGTTAAAAGCTACGAAGGTTGAAATGATGTCAAAACAACACAAACAGGCCGTCCCGTTGGAATTAAATGAGGGTGACACAGTCATGATTAAGCCAGCGGAAAGGAGTTCGAAACTGGGGGCTAAATTTGTGGGTCCTTACCGAGTTGTTCTGAATGTCGGGAAATCGGTTCGAGGTCCTAGAGTTAAGGAGTGGAGTCACTCAAGAAGTTCACAGTGATCGTCTGAAAGTAATTCCCTCACCCTTGGACCTTGATATTGGTAATTCCCCCTCAGAGTCAAATGTTCAACAAAATAATCCCAACACCCATAGCTATGACTTAAGACCACGGGTTTAAATACTTCATTCCCACCACTTTCAGATCATGATGTTGCGTTTTCTGATCATCTTGCTGTCCCTCGGCTCCTTGCTTGCAACGACACCCATCCACCTGAAGCCTGGCGCCCTCACGGCACACATAGGACAGGTCTTCCTCATAGAAGATGTGCTCCTCGTAAAATATCCATATACTTCCTCGACCAACACCACAGACACGATCAGGATAGTCTCAGAAAAACTACTCGGAATGGCAGACGCCATACGGGCTACCAAGACTAGGGAATCAAAGGCACCTTCTAGTACCAACTTTCTGAATCTTTTTCAATTACTGGAGGATAGGATTATGTTCTTACGGGGAAAAGTTGATGAGGTAGACATGGATTATAGTTTTCACTCAGTTCACTCTCGGGCAAAGAGGGGGTTCCTCAACATCGTTGGGTCCGCCTCAAAGTTCCTCTTCGGTACGGCAACCGACGAGGACGTGCGCGATTTGCGGGACCACTACGCTCATGTACTTTCCTTTGTTGCCCGAAATCGCAGGGTGATCTACGCCAATTGTAGAAAACTTGCGCGGTTGCATAATCACATTGAGGAACTGCAGGAGCAAACAAATAAGATGGTAGAAGTTATCAACATAGTTGTCAAGCAAATCGACCAGGTGAAGCAGTTTCTCCTCCTAGATCAGGCCTTGTATGTAAACGTCATTAACTCTGTCGCAACGGCAAATCAGCAGGTTATTAGCAACATGGTTGATGCAGCGCACGGTGGAGTCACACCTGCCTTGCTCCCTCTACACGATTTGAGAACGACTGTCCATATCGGGTATCAAAATTATAGTCTCAAGCCTTTATTCACCCCAGACATGAGTCAATATTTTTACCCCTTGATTGAGTCCAGCCTCACCCCCGATGCCATAATCATTCATGTTCCATTTCAGACGGCGGACGTGTTTGAGTCACACGAAATTGTCCCGTTCCCTTTTTCAGCTAAGGACAGTGTGTTAGCCCTGGACACGTCCCCGTCTCTTGTTCTAATCACGAAGGATTTCGCTCTGTATTCAACGGGTAGCTACTCACTCTTGCAATATTGCAATATTTGCCTACGTGCGCAACGACATCACTTGCTCTCGTGCCCACGACCTTGACTCTTCTGAATTTTCCACCATCTGGTTAAGACTTCACTGTCATTCTATTACTAAATACATCTGTGCTGTTTATCTCTCACCTAACTCTACCAACTATGTAAAATTCTTTGACTATTTGAATTCTAAAGTGGAGCACATCTTGACCCACTCTCCCTTCGCTGAAATCTCCATCCTAGGAGATTTCAATGTTCACCACCAGCTTTGGCTTTCATCCTCTTTCACTGACCATCCTGGTGAACAAGCCTACAACTTTGCTATCCTCAACGACCTAGAGCAGTTGGTCCAGCACCCTACACGTATTCCCGACCGTCTTGGAGATCGGCCCAACATTCTAGACCTCTTCCTTACCTCAAACCCTTCTGCTTATTATGTCAAACTGTTCTCTCCGTTGGGCTCCTCCGATCACAATCTTATTTCTGCATCCTGTCCTATCGCTCCTGTACACCCTCTAGACCCACCGAAGAGGCGATGCTTCTGGCATTTTGCTTCAGCTCGGTGGGACGACCTGAGGATGTACTTTTCCGATTTCCCGTGGAATGATTATTGCTTCCAGGATAAAGACCCCTCTGTGTGTTCTCAGCGCATCACAGAGATGATTGTCTCTGGAATGGAGGCATACATTCCTCGTTCTTTCTCTACTCCTCACGCTAAAAAGCCTTGCTTTAATCACGCTTGTTCTCGTGCTGTCAATGATAGAGAGCAGCTCACAAAAGGTACCAGAGCCTTCAAACTAATGCTAATTATGAACTTTACATTTCTGCCGGGAATCGTGCCATATCTATTCTCCGACTAACCAAAAACTCTTTCATTAATAGAAAATGCCAAAACCTTGCTTTCTCTAAGTCTTCCCGTGACATCTGGCATCTAGCCAAAAACATTTCCTCCAACTTCACTTCTTCATCTATCCCTCCACTCCTCAGTTCCGACAGCAACACTGCCGTCTCATCTATCTCTAAGGCTCAACTCTTCTCTCAAACTTTTTCTAAAAACTCCACTCTGGACGATTCTGGGCATATTTCTCCTACTCATCCCCCCTCTGACTCCTTTATGCCTGTTATAAAGATTCTTCATAATGATGTTTTCTATGCCCTCTCTGGCCTCAATCCTGAGAAGGCTTATGGACCTGATGGAGTGCCTCCTATTGTCCTTAAAAACTGTGCCTCCGTGCTGTCACCCTGCCTGGTCAAACTTTTTCGCCTCTGCCTGTCAACATCTACCTTTCCTTCCTGCTGGAAATATGCCTTCATACAACCTGTGCCTAAGAAGGGTGATCGTTCCAATCCCTCAAACTACCGTCCTATAGCTTTACTTTCTTGTCTATCTAAAGCTTTTGAATCAATCCTTAACCGGAAGATTCAAAAGCACCTTTCCACTTCTGACCTTCTATCTGATCGCCAGTATGGGTTCCGCAAGGGGCGTTCTACTGGTGATCTCTAAGCCCTCTTAACTGACTCTTGGTCATCCTCTCTTAGCCGTTTCGGTGAAACTTTTGCTATTGCGCTGGACATATCAAAAGCTTTTGATAGGGTCTGGCACAAATCTTTGCTTTCTAAACTACCCTCCTACGGTTTCTATCCTTCTCTCTGTACCTTTATCTCCAGTTTCCTTTCTGACCGTTCTATTTCTGCCGTGGTAGACGGTCACTGTTCTTCCCCTAAATCTATTAACAGTGGTGTCCCACAGGGTTCTGTCCTATCTCCCACTCTTTTTCTGTTGTTCATTGATGATCTTCTTTCCAAAACGAACTGTCCTATCCATTCCTACGCCGATGATTCCACTCTGCATTATTCAACTTCTTTTAATAGAAGACCCACCCTACAGGAACTTAACGACTCAAGGCTGGAGGCTGCAGAACGCTTAGCCTCAGACATTACTATTATTTCCGATTGGGGCAAGAAGAACCTGGTGTCCTTCAACGCCTCAAAAAGACAGTTTCTCCACCTATCCACTCGACACAATCTTCCAAACAACTATCCCCTATTCTTTGACAACACCCAGCTTTCACCTTCCTCAACACTAAACATCTTCGGTCTATCCTTAACTCAAAATCTCAACTGGAAACTTCATATCTCATCTCTTACTAAATCTGCTTCCTCGAGGCTGGGCGTTCTGTACCGTCTCCGCCAGTTCTTCTCCCCTGCACAGTTGCTGTCCATATACAGGGGCCTTGTCCGCCCTCGTATGGAGTATGCATCTCATGTGTGGGGGGGCTCCACTCACACAGCTCTTCTGGACAGAGTGGAGGCTAAGGCTCTTCGTCTCATCAGCTCTCCTCCTCATACTGATAGTCTTCTACCTCTTAAATTCCGCCGCAATGTTGCCTCTCTTTCTATCTTCTATCGATATTTCCACGCTGACTGCTCTTCTGAACTTGCTAACTGCATGCCTCCCCTTTCCGCTGCACTCGACTTTCTACTCATGCTCATCCCTATACTGTCCAAACCCCTTATGCAAGAGTTAACCAGCATCTTCACTCTTTCATCCCTCACGCTGGTAAACTCTGGAACAATCTTCCTTCATCTGTATTTCCTCCTGCCTACGACTTGAACTCTTTCAAGAGGAGGGTATCAGGACACCTCTCCTCCCGAAACTGACCTATCTTTCGGCCACCTCTTTGGATTCTTTTTAGGAGCAGCGAGTAGCGGGCTTTTTTTTTATTAATGTTTACTTTTTTTGTGCCCTTGAACTGTCTCCTTTGCTGTAAAAAAAAAAAAAAAAAAAAAAAAGACGGTCTTCGGGCGATTCTATTGCTCTGCGTCTCTCTTTGCCTTCCTACCAGTTCGGGGAGGGGTATGTGAGATCGCCCTCACCCGCGTGAACGCGTCTGACGCTCTTTCCCTGTGTCCTTACAAGCAGCTACCACCAACACCTGTTTTCACGGCCTGATCACGAGTTGGACTCGCTTTCGCCAGCAGGTACCCTCCCGACGAGAGCAAGTGATCATTATCGTCGATCTCTGGGTACTGCCAGGAACTCACACACCACACCCCTTGCTCAAGGGGGAGAGTAACCACTCCTAGTCAACCGAAAGAATCCGGCCTGAGCGGGGCTCGAACAGCCGCCTGTTTGGCCGTTGAACCTCGCAGCGCAGCGCTCTACCGACTGAGCCACCGGAGCGGTGTGTATGTGTGTGTGTGTGTGTGTGTGTGTGTGTGTGTGTGTGTGTGTGTGTGTGTGTGTGTGTGTGTGTGTGTGTGTGAGAGAGAGAGAGAGAGAGAGAGAGAGAGAGAGAGAGAGAGAGAGAGAGAGAGATGGTGGGGGTGGAGTGGGAGAAGGGGATAAGGAGGGGAGGGGAGGGAGGGAAGAGGAGCAGGATGGGATAAGTATCCGGTATAAAGAGAACGTTCTCGTGTACTATATGTCTGGAGAGGGGGATGGGAGAAGGGGTGAAGGAGGTGAGAGAGAGGGGGAAAAAGGGGGGAAGGAGGGGAAGGAAGGAGGGGAGGGAAAGAGGGTGATACTGGATGGATTAGGTATCCGGCGTGGCCATAACGTTTTCGTGTACTAAATTTCGCTGTCATGTGAAAATCAACCCACCCAGAGGAGGGGATGGAGAAGAGGGTAGGTAAAGGAGACGGAATAAATGTACTACATGTCGCTGCCATGTGAAGATCAACCCACCCAAGCTACGCCTGATTTTTTAAGCGTCGCGTCAGGGCCACCCATATCACAAAAGATTTCGTCGGCACAGCACACACATGTGACAAGGCTTTCGCAGGAACTGTGGGCCTTCCATGGGCAGCTTATTTACCCTTCTGGTAGCATGAGCCTTCTTCTGTACCATGAGCCTAAAAATTCTCGCCACATCCCGGGTCATCTACTTCTTGGCCTCTGGAAAGTGTTGACATGATAGGCGGACGCGTCTGACAACAGCGGCCAAAGTTTTAATCTTCACCAACGCCAGTGTGGCCGATTTGTCTTTTCAGGCCCGTTCTTTAGGGCGTGCTTCCTTAGTAGGTTCCGTTGATTCTTGTCTATATCACTTTTTGCGACTGAGTTTGTAATATGTCGACTTTGGTCTGCCAGAATCCAACACTCATTGAAAAACCCAACAAACCACAAACTGTTAACAAATACTAAAGCGACGTAAAACTAATATATAATTTTTTGCGTCTGAGTTTGTAATGCGTCGACTTAGCTCGGCTAGAATACAACACTTCTCACTCACTGAAAATCCCAACTAGACACAAATTGTTAGTAAATACTTATGCTGTATTGATGCCACTAGAACATGTTTGTTGGGTTATGGAATAGAGTTAGACAAGAAGCAGCAGCAGTAATAGTAGTAGTAGTAGTAGTAGTAGTAGTAGTAGCAGCAGCAGCAGTAGTAGTAGTAGTAGTAGTAATAGTAGTAGTAGTAGTAGTAGTAACAGCAGCAGCAGCAGCAGCAGTAGTAGTAGTAGTAGTAGTAGTAGTTGTAGCAGAAGTAGTAGTAGTATTTTTTTTTACAACAAAGGAGACAGCTCAAGGGCACAAAAAAAGGAAACAATAATAAAAAAGCCCGCTACTCGCTGCTCCTAAAAAAAAAAAAATCAAAAAAGGTGGCCGAAAGAGAGGTCAATTTCGGGAGGAGAGGTGTCCTGATACCCTCCTCTTGAAAGAGTTCAAGTCGTAGGCAGGAGGAAATACAGATGAAGGAAGATTGTTCCAGAGTTTACCAGGGTGAGGGATGAAAGAGTGAAGATGCTGGTTAACTCTTGCATAAGTGGTTTGGACAGTATAGGGATGAGCATGAGTAGACAGTCGTGTGCAGCGGGGCCGCGGGAGGGGGGAGACATGCAGTTAGCAAGTTCAGAAGAGCAGTCAGCGTGGAAATATCGATAGAAGATAGAAAGAGAGGCAACATAGCGACGGAATTTAAGAGGTAGAAGACTATCAGTAGGAGGAGGAGAGCTGATGAGACGAAGAGCCTTAGACTCCACTCTGTCCAGAAGAGCTGTGTGAGTGGAGCCCCCCCACACGTGAGATTCATACTCCATATGAGGGCGGACAAGGACCCTGTATATGGATAGCAACTGTGCGGGGGAGAAGAACTGGCTGTGACGATACAGAACGCCCAACCTCGAGGAAGCTGATTTAGCGAGAGAGGATATATGAAGTTTCCAGTTGAGATTTTGAGTTAATGATAGACCGAGGATATCTAGTGTTGAAGAAGGTGGCAGCTGAGTGTTGTCGAAGAATAGGGGATAGGTGTTTGGAAGATTGTGTCGGGTTGATAGGTGGAGAAATTGAGTTTTTGAGGCATTGAAAGATACAAGGTTCCTTTTACCCCAATCGGAAATGATAGTGAGGTCTGAGGTTAAGCGTTCTGCAGCATCCAGTCTGGAGTCGAGTACTTCCTGTTGGGATGGCCATCTATTGAAAGAAGTTGAATAATGCAGAGTGGAGTCGTCGGCGAATGAGTGGATAGGACAGTTTGTTATGGAAAGAAGATCATTGATGAATAACAGGAAGAGAGTGGGTGATAGGACAGAGCCCTGTGAAACACCACAGTTGATAGATTTAGGGGAAGAACAGTGACCGTCTACCACCGCAGAGATAGAATGGCCGGAAAGGAAACTGGAGGTAAAGGAACAGAGAGAGGGATAGAATCAGAAAGAGGGCAGTTTAGAAAGCAAAGACTGGTGCCAGACTGTATCGAAGGCTTTCGATATGTCTAGCGCAACTGAGAAAGTTTCACCGAAACGGCTAAGAGAGGATGACCAAGAGTCAGTTAAGAGAGCAAGAAGATCGCCAGTAGAACGCCCCTTGCGGAACCCATACTGGCGATCAGATAGAAGGTTAGAAGTGGAAAGGTGCTTTTGAATCTTCCGGTTAAGGATTTATTCAAAAGCTTTAGATAGACAGGAAAGTAAAGCTATAGGGCGGAAGTTTGAGGGATTGGAACGGTCACCCTTCTTGGGCATAGGCTGTACAAAGGCATACTCCCAGCAGGAAGGAGAGGTAGATGTAGATAGGCAGAGACGAAGGAGTTTGACCAGGCAGGGTGTCAGCACGGAAGCACAGTTTTTAAGGACAATAGGAGGCACTCCATCAGGTCCATTAGCCTTCCGAGAGTTGAGGCCAGAGAGGGCATATAAAACATCATTATGAAGAATCTTAATAACAGGCATAAAGGAGTCAGAGGGGGTATGAGTAGGAGGTATATGGCCAGAATCGTCCAGGCTGGAGTTCTTAAAGGAAGTTTGAGCGAAGAGTTCAGCCTTAGAGGTAGATGAGACGGCAGTGCTCCCGTCAAGGTTAAGGAGAGGAGGGAAAGAGGAAGAAGGGAAATTGGTGGAGATATTTTTGGCTAGGTGCCAGAAGTCACGGTAAGAATTAGAAAAAAGCAATGTGTTGACATTTTCTGTTGATGAAAGAGGTTTTGGTAGGTCGGAGAATAGATTTGGCACGATTCCGGGCTGAAATGTAAAGTTCATAGTAGCAATATATATATATATATATATATATATATATATATATATATGTATATATATATATATATATATATATATATATATATATATATATATATATATATATATATATATATATATATATATATATATATATATATATATATATATATATATATATGTATATCTTTTTTTTTTTTTTTTTTACGTATCTGACTATTGCGCCGGTAGGCTTGCTTGAGGGGCCTGGATGGTATTCGGCCCCAGCCCGTCATGGCGCAGGCAAGTGTTTATAGTGGCGCCATCTTCTCTCTCTCTCTCTCTCTCTCTCTCTCTCTCTCTCTCTCTCTCTCTCTCTCTCTCTCTCTCTCTCTCTCTCTTTTTTACGTCTTGGCCTATTGCGCCGGTAGGCTTCTTCCCGGTGGTTCCTGATGGTCGGTGCAAAGCTTCTTCCCGGTGGGTCCTGATGGTCGGCCCAGCCCGTTCTGGCGCAGGCGAGTGTTTATAGTGGCGCGATCTTGCATTTCCTCATGCTGCCCTCCCGGAGCTCATCCTTAATCCTAGAATCTAGAGTCCGGGCTGATAGGTGGTATTCTGGACAACATGTGGGTAGTTTTAAGCCACTCGGCGGCGGAACAAAAATCCCAGCTTGGTGGCACCGGTCGGGGATTGAACTTGCGTCCTCCTGAACGCGGGGCCGTCATGCTATCTGTTCAGCCACCGCCTACCAAATATATATATATATATATATATATATATATATATATATATATATATATATATATATATATATATATATATATATATATATATATATATATATATATATATATATATATATATATATATATATATATATATATATATATATATATATATATATATATATATATATATATATATATATATATATATATATATATATATATATATATATATATATATATATATATATATATATATATATATATATATATATATATATATATATATATATATATATATATATATATATATATATATATATATATATATATATATATATATATATATATATATATATACATATATATATATATATAGTCATGTGTGTGTATGTGTGTGTGTGTGTGTGTGCGTATGTATGTGTGTGTGTTTATGTGTGTGTGTATATATATATATATATATATATATATGTTTGTATATATATATATATATATATGTGTGTATATATATATATATATGTGCTCAACGGCATCACTGCTCTCGTGCCGACCTTGGCTGTTCTGATTTCCTGTCTGGCTAAAGACTTCATTGTCGTTCCTAGCTACTAAGCCATCTACTGCTGTTTTATCTCTCCTAGCTCTGCAACTATATAAAAATTCTTTGACTATTTTTAATTTCTAAAAGTGGGCACATCTTGACCCTCTCCCTTCATGAAATCTCCATCCTAGGAAATTTCAATGTTCTCAACTTTAGCTTTTCATCCTCTTTCACTGACCATCCTGTGACAAGCCTGCAACACCTTTATCCTCCAACGACCTAGAAACAGATTGGTCCAGCACCCTACACGTATTCCCGACCGTCTTTGAGACCAGCCAACTTGTTTAAGAACCTCTTTCTTACCTCCAAACCCTTCTGCTTCTCTGTCAAACTATTTTCTCTCAGTGGAAATGTCCGATCACAATCTTATTTCTTAATCCTGTCCTATCGCCTGCACCCTCTGGACCCACCGAAGGCGATGCTTCTGGCATTGCTTCAGCTCGGTGGGACGACCTGAGATATGCTGAAATTCCCGTGGAATGATTAACTGCTTCCAGGATAAGACCTCTGTGCGCTGTCTGGAAGAGTGATTGTCCTCTGGAATGGAGCATACATTCCTCGTTCTTTCTCTACTCTCTTCGTCCTTGGTTTATTCGCTTGTTCTCGTGCTGTCCAATGATAGAGGTAGCTCACAAAAGAGTACCAAACCTTCAAACTAAAACTAATTATAGACTTTACATTTTCTGCCCGAAATCGTACCAAATCTATTCTCCGACTAACCAATTTCTTTCATTAATAGAATATCGCAAAACCTTGCTCTCCTAACTCTTGTGACTTTAATCTAGCCAAAAACATCTCCCCTCCAACTTCACTTCTTCATCTTTTATCCACTCCTCAGTCTATTTGGCTTAACACTGTGCGTCTCTCATCTATCTGAATTCTTCTCTCAAACTTTGTAAAAACTCACTCTGGACGATTCTGGGCATATTCCTCCTACTTATCCCCCTCAGCTCTTTAGCCTTTTCGTATAAAGATTCTTTAAAATGATATTTTCTATGCCCTCTCTGGCCTCAATCCTCAAGAAGGCTTATGGACCTGATGGGTACCTCCTATTGTCATAAAATCTGTGCCTCGTTCTGTCACCCTGCCTGAATTGACTCTTTCTTCTGCCTGTCAGCATCTGCCTTTTCCTTCTTGCTGGAAGTGTGCGCTTCATACAGCCTCTGTCTAGAGGGTGACCGCTCAAGCCTCAAACTGCAATCCCTATGGCACCACTTTCTTGTCTATCTAAAGCTTTTGAATGTCCTTAACCGGAAAGATTCAAAAGCATCTTTCCCCACCTGACCTTCTATCTGATCACCCAGTATGGGTTCCCACCAAAGGGCTTTCTACTGAGCGATCTCCCTAACCATATAATAACTTGACTCTTGGTCATCCTCTGCCGCCGTTCAGTGAAACTTTTGCCTTTATTACGCTGGACATATCAAAAGCTTTGATAAGTTGGCACAAATCTTCTTTCAAATTACCCTCCTACGGTTTCTATCCTTCTCTCTGTTACCTTTATCTCCTGTTTCCCTTTTGTTGTTCCTATTTTCTGCCGTGAAGCAGACGGACACAATTTCTTACCTAAATCTAGTAACAGTAATTGGCCCACAGAGATTCTGTCCTATCTCCCTCTTTTCTGTTGTTCGTGATGATCTTCTTTCCAAAACAGAACTGTCCCCTGTATCCATTCCTACGCCGATGATTCCCTCCATTACTCAACTTCATTTAATGAAGACCCACCCTACAGGAACTTAACGACTCAGGCTGGAAGGCTGCAAGAATTGCTGTATAGACCTTACTATTATTTTCCGATTGGGGCAAGAAAAAGACCAGGTGTCTTTCAACGCCTCAAAAAACACAGTTTCTCACCTATCCCTCGACACACAATCTTCCAAACAACTATCCCTGATATTTGACAACACCAGCTATCACCTTCCTCAACACTAAACATCCTCGGTCCTGTCCTTAATAAAATCTCAACTGGAAACTTCATATCTCATCTCTTACTAAAATCCTTCCTCGGGCTGGCGTTCTGTACCGTCTCCGCCAGTTCTTCTCATGCACAGTTGCTGTCCATATACAGGGGGTGCCAATCACTTCTTGGGTATGCATCTCGTAATGTGGGGCTTCACTAAACTCTTCTGGACAGAGTGGAGGCTAAAACTCTTCGTCTCCTCAGCTCTCCTCCTCATACTGATAGTCTTCTATCTTAAATT